>NW_026684035.1:0-148645 GCF_030247195.1 Topomyia yanbarensis | reverse complement strand
GTTTCAGATTAAAATTTCTGTCACGACGAAAGTCGGAAAATCACCTGCACAACTTTTTCGGATCGTCGAAAGACAGCGGTGACGATGTTCCTACTTCGCATTCGGACTCAAGCCGGATGAACTCGCCTCGGAAGGACAATGTAAGTTTTATCTTGGTTCTACGCAATAATCTAGTATTTTGCGCCTACAAATTAGTTTTGCAGGACTTTTATGATGCAATTTACAAAAAATCTGCGGCTAGTTGCTTGTCTAGCACAAAATGAACCATTTAACTAAAACCAACACTTTTGCACGGTGTGCCTAAAACCGTTATTAACAAATAAAAATGACTATCAATTTGGCATACGGCATTCGCAGTATACAAGCATCTTCTCAGTGAATTTGAAAATGATCCATCGAGAGATACGAGAAATATGGAGATTTGAAGTTTTATGACACGTTTCATAAGGCTACCAGCATACACCCACAGGTTTGGTCTGATCTATATAAGCAAAAATATTTGGCTGCTTATTTGGTACTTGGCATTCGAAAGATATTGTATACCTGCAAATTTGAAAATATTTGAATTTGTATGTCGTCATCGATAAGTTTTCTACCAGAAAACTTATAGATGACGAATGTTTGTCTAAGCACTATTTAGAGCGTTTGTACGTGTCGTGGTTCCAAACAAAGACGTTGCTCTTTAATTACATAAATATAATGTACAAAGGCTCTGTGCCAGTTAGCACCGCAACTCCCTTCTCGCACCATTCAGCGCCATTTACTCGTTCATCTCCCGACTTGTTCGCGAACTACTCGGTCTAGTCCCCGACGGTGGACCTAGCCTATTCCGACGGAGAATTCCCCAGCGAAAGAGGCTCTCCCGAAGCAGAGCGGTAGATTTCTCCCGATACCGATGTTCATTTCCGTGAACCATTTAGCTACCCGCTTCGTCTCGATCTAGTCACCGGCGGTGGACCAAGCCTACTCAACGGGCCAGCCAGTCGGTGCTGAGGTTCATCCAGCGATTTCGGGTGGAGAGTAACTTCTGGTTCACTGGCGCCCCAACGACTCGCTGCTAGCTATTCAAAGCGGTCTACTCGAACTAATCCTCAATTAAGTACACAGCAGAAAAAATCATGTAACTTTACGTCTTGCCAGATGCACATAAAAGGAGCGTCCCAATTCACATAAATTTATATTTTATTAGATGTAAAAATGTGAGATGTTCGGCTTTTTCTAGGTCATTCAGTTTGAGTTTTACATCAAAGGAGTCACAATATTTAATTTTACATACAATAGCATGTAAAATCCTATTATCGGACAGAAAAATACGTCGCTGCGTTGTTTGTTGTGTGCGTCAAATGTAATTTTCATGTCGACATGTTGCTCATTAGGTCCGTGGCAGTCGTGCACTCATATATACTTACCAAGTGTAAAAACAATGTAATTGACATTTCCGCAATGTTATATTGAACGTAACCAGCTATTAAATCATAGCTTTTTTGATAAATGAGAAAAACAAAATTGCACCACTAGGTGGATTAAAACAAGCTTTCATTATAATTATGGTGTAATTAAACGGAAGACATCTGACTTAAGAAGGATCATTACATTGCGCTAACTTTCCAGAATCTTTGCGGGGAGCAAAGAATCCTGTGAAAAATATATTATTATATTTTTGTTCCAATTCCAAATGTTTAATGCACAGAATTCAAAATATTAAAGACACAATAATATTGATTTGAAAATTAATGTATTAACAACTATGCTCCTATTATCCAGATTAAACATATTTCACTTTTACCGCCGTTGTGGTGTGGTGATTGCGTTGCAGATGCAGTACGCGGTGCGCTTTTCAAATTATTTAACGCTCATCACGACGAACCCTTCCGCGAGCTATGCCAAATGTTCAAATATGCCGACATTGGAAGGCTGTATAGCAGGCCCGTAGCCACGATTTTGTTTAGGGACTTAAACTTGTTGCATAAATATGATAATTCTGGTGACTTGAGATAACCAACGGAAACTGAATGTACTTTTGAAAAGTTCTTAGTGAAAACAGTGTTACCGTTGATAAGCCGGTCACAATTTCACCAGATCCACGGACAAGAAATACTGGTAACTTATAGTTAGATTTATATAAATGCCTAGTTTTTGTCGTCTCATCTCATTAGTGTATTAAGGCTCATAAAAAAAATACTATAAATTAGAAATGTTCTCCTTTCCAAATTAAAATGTAGTATGATTCAATGTTAGCCTTAAGTTAGGTCACCTAAGACACCTTACCCTAAACCACACGTTTAGCATCCCGTCGATGAGGCACTGTGACAAACTTGACAGAATACGGCGAAGAATTTTGACACGCAACACCACTACATCCGGTCGAGAAAGAGCACGAGGGAAAGAGAGAGCGAGAAGAGGTTAAAGAGGAGTTAGAAAAAAGACGCGAAGGCAGTTGGTAGAAGACAGTTGTGAGATATAGACGTTTTTTGGGGTGACAACCACCAATCGAAAGCAAGTGCGAAGTGCCCGGGAGATACGAATCCCAGTACGGTGGGTCGACGACGAAAGCAGCCCGTCCGAAGTGAGCACAGTCGGTCCGGAATATATACATCGTTCATCCGGAACTTTCCATCAACTGTAGTCCGGATCCAAGCAGCATCCGTTCGATATAGGGTAAAGACTTAATTTTGGCCCCATTAGGGAGGGTGCCACACTATTCCATTAATTACGCAGTCTACAGTCGATGATATGCACATAAATTTGCATGAGTGTCCTTGCTTCGTTCCCAAGAACCAATTTAGTACCAAAACTGTCCTGAGAATGGGGAAATACTTATGTTTGAGCGCCACGAAAACTCGAATCGAATGCTCCTATTTTCGCACTACCATATGGGCCAATGCGTTGAACAAAGATGGCAGACGCTGCTCTAACTAACGGCTTCAAATGGGTAGGGCGATAATAGAAATAGGGCGAAAATAGTCTCCACACCCTACGCTCCGTCCGTACGGAAACAGTCTTCTTTGTCCGGAATTCACACGGTTCGTCCAACATCAAGCGGAACCATCCGATATTTATCACGTCATCAGCGACTCACGTAACCACGTGACGGATCTCCACGCAGCGACGTCTCCATTCATCTACCTCGAGTGGCGTTGGTGGCCGGTGAGCCCCTTTACTATATTGCCGAGTCACACGTGTGCGTTGATTGGTGGGAACGAACGTTTTTGAGGCTTGAGTCCGGTGAGGTCTGGCCAACGGCTCTATTCCCCAACGAAGATCATCGAACCATCCCAACACACCAGGTATGATTGTTCCCTCGCTCTCTCTACATGTTCCTGTCACCCGTGCTCCATCGGTTCCAGTTCGGCCGCGTCGATATCCTTTTCCACAATTCCTACATGTTAAATTCCTTAAATAAAGAAGTAAAATGAATGCATGTTAGTCAACTTTCTTTTTCTACTGAGCCTTAAAGCCTTTCCTGTTTGTCGATCTGCCTTGTTGTCTGGTTTGCGGTAAGCAATCGGTTTTGAGTCCTCCTAAAGCAGCAGTGGGAAAGCCGACCTTGAGAAGTAACACCGATTGAGCTAGTCAGCTGTTACAACAGTTCCAAAGTTAAGGCAATAGACAATATGTTATCTGATATAGGAAATGCTATTATACATTGACGAATTAATGCTGTTAAATTTGATTTTTATTGTGAATTTACAAGTTACAATTTTCACCGTTGGAATTTGCAAACGGCGTATGGTGGGTGCCTCTATCATGCAACTTGGAGCCGAAGAATCAAAGCTGTCCAGCGCAGATATGCGTTACGTCAATTGCCTTGGAACGATCCGCTGAACCTGCCATCATACGAAGACCGTTGTTAATTATTAGGACTACACTTTAAAAGATCGTAGACACGCGTCGCAAGCTACCTTCGTGTCCTCGCTTCTTTTGGCTGAATATGATGTTCCCGATCTCCTATCACAAATTAACCTGTTCGCACCAACCCGTAACTTTCGCCTTCGAACACTGCTACAGACTGAAATTCGCAACACTAACCACGCTGTCAACAGACCGATATTAAAAATGACCCATCAGTTCAACGATTATAGCGACATCTTCGACTTCGCCATTAGCTCTACACAGTTTCGTAACCGTATGTTGCCACTTTAGGTCATTTCTTTTTAGTTTAGTTCATTAAGACGCAGTGTCAGTTGGACTTCAATCATTTAAATACAAAAAGAGAATATCGAAATTCGCTACAACTCTTCTGCTCAGCTAGGCGGAACGGTTCAACTATTCCTATTCCTATTTAACTCAAATTTTTAACATTTTCAATTTAAATGATAATACATGAAAGATTATTTTCAGCAAATTCAAATGCCAAAATATTCTGACTCCTACGGTAGAAGATAAAAGGTTAAAGTAGCCGGTAAACTCTAAGCTTGCTCATATGACCCTATTCCACGCTTTTCTAAACTTTCTTCCTTCAACTCCTTGCTCTCCCTAGAGTAGGGGAACATGGGGAGACTTGACCAAGCGCAAAATTCTATTTTCGGCTATGGCGTCTATGGGGAGACTTGACCAAGCGCAAAATTCTATTTTCGGCTATGGCGTCTTCTATTCGATTCTTAATTTTTTTTCAAAAATATTTTTATACTTGTTTCGATCCCTTAAGGTAATTTTGAAAGTTTGGAGTAAAAAAATCCTTTCCTTGCAGAAAATATTACGTGATTAATAAATTTGCATTAAATGATGTAATTTTTTATCAAACTTTGTATGGACATATCTGCTCGACTACTAATTGCTATTAAAGGACTAATATACCACCTTAATCCTTGTGAAGCAGTGAAATGATTTTACATAAACTGGAACATTGGAATAGTTATTACTAGAATTCGCATGAAATTGAACGCAATAACTTATGTTGGGGAGACTTGACCAAGATTTTATGGGGAGACTTGACCAAGTGGCGATCAGCTGAAGAAGATACAAAATTCATAATATTTATTATGCTTTGGTATCTACTGTTAATGTTAATCACGCCATAAAAAAATCCCACCCTAAACATAAGTCTTTAAATTTTAAAATTTGTAAGCAAAGCTGGCAATAGTAGGACTGATTTCGTGACGTGTGAACATGCAATGCAAGCAGTACAGTTAATCCTTAAAAAGAAATGCATTTAAAAAAATCAAAATTTATCAAATGCAACTCTTTTATATTTTTTACTGCTACCTAAGGATCTCGACAATATGGAAAAAAAATTACAGTATGTTTTATGCCATTATTTTTTGTTATGATTTTTCAAAATTCTCTTGGTCAAGTCTCCCCACGCCTTGGCCAAGTCTCCCCGCAATGGAGAGACTTGACCAGAAAAAACGATAACAGAAAAACTTTTGTAACTTTTCAAAAATTAAATTAAAAATTCTGCAAAAAATCATGAAGACGCACAATAACTTTACGCATTATATCTGAATGATTTTTGGGGGGTTGAAGGCTTTTTTGGAGATTTATGCAATTTTAGCTGAAAACCTGGTCAAGTCTCCCCATGTTCCCCTACTATGGCTCTCAATATTGGAAAATATACTTTACCATCCTGTCCCTTGGTAATTAAATGCCGTTACAGCAGTTTAAAATTGACTCAAAAGGTCGTTAATAACAGTGAGAACAACTTATTATTTATCAATTTAAGTTTTCAGATTTAGATCCTATTTTTATGAAAATGATTCTTTTTATATCATTAGACAGGCTGATTTTTTCTAGTTAACTCTTCTACTACCTTCTTGAATCTATGGCAAAAGGCAGACCAGAAATTTTACTTGTTAACATGTAAAGTGTGCGCAAAAAATCTCGTCAGAACATGTATATGAATATTGACTACAGTGGCGTAGTAGCGGGGGGGGGTTTTGGGGACGAAACCCCCCCCGAAATATATTGGAGAAATTTGAAAAAATTGAATATGTTAAACAAAAATATGCCTAATATTTTAAATGAAATTCTCAAAGTTTCATTTGCAAAAGTTATCTTGTAAAAAAATTCCTTGTGGTGAAAATTGGCTGCAGACTCGACACCTACCTGTCGGCACGTTGTGGAGGCTAGCTCAACCGCCGAGGACTATAACGAGTAGATCACGGCGAAGCGAGGAGCTAGGAGCTTAATGGTTCACGAAACGGATATCGGTACCGAGAGAAATTTCGCCACATTCTGTAGTCCTTGACTGACGGCGAACATGAACTGGAGAGTGTGAGGGAAGTATCCCCATAGAGGCCACCAGGCGATTCGCTACCGCATCGGTCAATGGAACCCTGCTGCAGCACGAAGAAGGACGGGCGGTAAGCTAAAGTCGAAGACGAAAGCCTTTAACGAAAACCTCTTTGTTGAGTTACTTCGGCGAACAACGGAATCAAATACGTTGATACGGCTGACGGCTAACAAGAAGGATTGTGACGGCTTGTGACGTTACAATGTCACGAAAACTAGGGCCATGTAGTAGACGGCGTGCAGCTTACTGGTTAAATGAGTAACTCAGTATGCTATACGCTGCTTGTCGTAGATCCAGAAGGCGGGCTCAGAGCGCAAGATCGGAGAGTGAGAGAGGAGCGCAAGCGACGTATCTAGAAGGTAGGGACTCTTTAAAACAGGAGATCAAGCTTAGCAAGCCAATTGCCATAAGTAGCTGTGCTGAGAAATAAACGCCAGTCCCTGGGGGACGCGTACTGAGTCGTCATGACGAAGATGAGGGTCCGTCGACACCAGCTGAAATATGCCCGGGTAAGCTAAAGATAATCGTTGAGGGTCTCTTCCCGAATCACGATTCAACTACCTGGTCACCGACACCGTACGGCGAAGAAGAAGGAGGTAACACAGTCGAGTGGCAAGTGACTAACGACGAGCTCAAAGACGCGTCGATGTGACTAAAATCAAAGAAAACCCCTGGTCCGGATGGAATACCAACAGCGGCGCTGAAAGCTGCGATCCTGGCATATCCGGACATGTTCAGACATGCTGAAGTCTTTAGACGATAGTAATCCCCGAAATGAGGAAGGTGCAGAAACTGATGTTGCTGCCAAAGTCAGGGAAGTCACCGGGCCATCCAGCCTCGAATAGACCAATGCCGCAGCGTGGCATAAAAGAATGAGCCAGATCCTGAAGAGCTACTTCCAGAGTAGAGCACTGCTGTACCAGACGAACAAAAGGGCAGAAGGCAATGCGAGTCGCAGCGGGCGTTACTCAGGGCTCCATTCTCTGTCAAACACTTTGGAATGGGATGTAAGATGCACTGATAACATAAATTCGTGAATATAATAAATCATGCAATGCACGAATTCATTCGTCGTTTTCTGCAACGAAGTATTTTCGTGCATTGTAAATAGTAAGTTTCGTTCATTTCATGAACAAGAATGGCCGTATGGTGAGCGAAAGCTTTCGTAAATTTTACACATTTAATGTACACTGCACGAATGATATCGTTGATAACGATATTATTTTTCGTGAATGAAATGAAATGTTTTGTTTATTTTAATAAACGTTTGTGTATATTACGAACGATTTCGTTGGTCGCACGAAATCTTTTCGTTTATCTTAGAAAAGTTTTCGTATTTATTGGCCTCTTATTGTTTTCAGTCGATCTTTTAAGATCGATGTTTTTTTTATTTAAAAAAATCTATCTGGCCAATACGATTTTATTGTGATTCGAAGAAATGGCCGCTTGATGAACGAAATTTTCGTTTATTTTAATAAACGTTTATGTATATTACAAACGAATTTGTTGGTTGCATTTTATCTTTTAGGATCGATGTTTGCCAACACCGATATCGCTCTGGCAGAGAAAAACTCAAAATTATTCATACAAAATCAATGAGCAGTTCGCGACGGCTCAACTGATTCTGTACTGCTCCAGATTCTAAATCAACTGGAAGCGAAAGAGGTTCTGGAAATCTTCCTGCAACCGGCGGACACGACTACGACTACTAAATAGTCAGACAACAACAATTATCTGACGAATAGCAACAATGGCTCCATATTGCTCTTTTGACGTGGACGGTTTGACGAATGGTGCTCGCAAATATTATAAAGATATTCGTATATAACAGCGAACGACTCGTTTGCTGAATGAAGCTGTTTCGTAATAAACTAACGAAAGTCATTTCGTGGTTTTCACGAAAAACTCGTAATAAAAAACTACAAGGGGCAGCCCTATGGGGTTGCACGAACTGTAGACGTAGGACTATACTACTTAATGTAAAATATTTATTTTCTTAGTACATTTATAGTAATAATAAATCAAACATATTTCTTACGTATGGTTTAATCACAACCAATCAACATCGAATATTACATATTGAACCAAACCTTCTTGGTTATCAGGTCATTTCATTTGTAGTAGGTGATCGAATCCGATTAAACTTATTTAAGAACATCTGAAGAAAGAAGACAGAAACTGTGATTGAACTAATATCTGGAACTAAATCTTTATAGAATAAGATTAGCTTGTAAAACCCTTTGGATTGTGTGTGGTAAAAAACCCGGACCAGTGAAGAAAAATCAAATTTTAGACAATATAATCACATTTCATATATAGACCAAGCATTCTAGTTATATTTTGCCATTATTATAACTTTCCTAAAGTACGCATACAAATATAGCGAATGCAGTGGTCTTAATCATATATCGAAACTATAAATATATAAGAATCAAAAACAATTTTATATATGCACAAGATGCGTTTTTGCAACGGTTTTTCAAGTGGCAGTGTATTCATTCATAAATAGGCTTTGTAGTATGTACCTATTAGTAGAATCAAAGTACTATAGGCTGAGTGGATATGAATCACGTGATGGGGAAATGAATCAATTAATTGATCGAACGTAAATAATAAACTTTCGTTGTGCAATTTAGTAACAAATTAGATCTATCTACCTACACATACCTACGCTTCAAACATTAAACCCAAGCGCACAAAGCAAAATGAATCAACGCTGATGATAGAGCGAAAGAGACAACTAATACCACGACACTATGTTAACCGTGTTTGCAAATGGAGCTCGCATGTACAAACTATTTTGTGTACGAATAATTATACATAAGTGTGCTGGAAACGAGCACAACACAAAAGATAGCATAGTGTTTGAACGGACAAGCTCATTCGCATTCACTGGGTAACGTACCTCCACAGGCAGTGTAACGGACTTCTAACTCAGCTACACTGGCTGTAAAAAACACAGCGCAGTGATCTGCTTCGCCAGCCGTTCAACAGGGAACTGAGCGTGTCTGGCCAAGTCCGTTCTTTAAATAGTCGATGATGACGTCATTCATAGAAGCGTAGCGCGCTAGGTACACCAATCTGTCGTACAGGGCTTGGGAAGCGCTATCTTCTGTGTGTTAATGCGCGATATTTTGACTAGGTTGTATATTATTTAATTTTTTAATGCTATTATATAGAAAATCATTGGGTTTATCTATTGGAATCTATTCTTAGAAGTATTTCGGGGCGATTTGCGCAAAAAAATTGAAAATTTATCGTGAGATGGCTGAATTATATGCGTTTAAAATTGGACCACTTTTCGTTACATACCATTTTTGTAGAATTTACAACGTGCACCCCTATATCGAAAACAAAGACGTAGTCCTACGTCAAAACAAAAGTGTTTCGATAGAACTACGAACGATTCATCATATGTACGAAAAATTCGTATATTTTATGAAAGTTGTTTATACGAAATTAATTCCGAGAGATTTACGAATATGTTCTATCAGTGTGGGGTCTTAACACTGCGGCTGCCCAGGAAAGTGAAAATCGTTGGTTTTGTGGACGATGTGTCAATAATGGTGAGACACTTGAAGAAATGGAGGTATCGGTGACGGAGACAATAGATGCGATCGAGAGCTGGATGAACGGGTCAAGCTGCAAATAGCTCACCACAAGACGTTGTTGTTGGACAGCAACTGCAAAGGGGTTCAGCGGATACAGATCACCATCAAAGGGCATGTGATTGCATCGAAGCGTGCACTGAAGCAATTGGGAGTGATAATCGACAACTGATTGCGCTTAAACAATCACGTTGATTACACATGCGAAATGTCGGGTCTTTATCTAGTATTTAGTCATCGATACTGCTTGGGGTGCGGCGCTGAAAACCAAGTGAAACCGCGAAAAGCTGAACAGGACGCTTCGACTACTGGTCGTACGAGTTGCGATTGCGTACCGGAGGCAGTATGCCGTGATGCCGCGATGATCCCCATCTGCATTACTCTGACGGAGGATATCAAGTGCTACAATCAATGAAATATCAGAAACGTGAGGTAGATGATGAGAATCGATTCGATGATGACGTAGCAGCAGGAATGGGATAATACGGAGAAAGGAAAGTGAACCTACTGGCTCATGCAAACCTGTCGACGTGGGTCAATAGAATGCACGGAGAGATGACCTTCAACCTGAAACAGCTTCTACCGAGCCACGGCTGCTTAAGGAGTATCTTCATCGGTGTGGGTACGCAACGTCAACACTGTGCCTTGAGCGTCTTTGAATGTCCGGGGTTTCAAGTATTTGAATGTCCGAGGAGAGTCTTTGAATGTTCGAGATTTGAAGTGACGTGCAGGGAGCTACTTAAAATGGGAGAACCGGACATCAACCCGGATAATGTAGCCTACAGAATGACAAGCGACGTAGAGACGTGGAACGCAGTAAACAGAGTTATGATGTAGATCAGTGATTCTCAACCTGGGGTCCGCGGGCCCCAGGGGGCCGCGAAGTCATTGCTGGGAGTCCGCGAAGAAAAATATATTTTCCGAGTGCATATTGAAATTTCAAATCTTGTTTCCTAACAAATTGAAAATAACATATTGATAGCATACAAAATTGATGTTTATCTGTGGGGGTCCGCAGCAACCCAGTGTGATATCTAAGGGGTCCGTGGTACGAAAAAGGTTGAGAACCGATGATGGCATGACCGTCTTACAGCGGAATAGACATCGAACAACGATTTCGGGAGAGCAATCACCGCCAGGGAACTCTCCGCAGGTATAAGCTAGATCCACCGCCGAGGACTAGTCGAGTAGACCGCAACAGAGCAGCGAGTATGAGTCGTCGAAACGCCAGCGAACCGGACGTCACGCTCCATGCGAATTCGCCGGACCGACCACGGCTCCCCAGAATCGATATTGGGAAAACTTTTTTCGCCAGGGAACTTTCCGTTAGCGTAAGCTAGATTCACCGCTGGGGACTAGACGGATTAGACATCAATGAGACACCACTAGTCGCGGGTCATCGGCGCACCAGTGCACCGGATACCCAGCTTCACCAGAATCGCCGAACTGGCACCTAGCTGATTGGCTCGATCTCGGGAGAACTTCTCTCGCCGGGGAATTCTCTGTCGGAGTAGGCCAGGTCCATCGTCGGGGACTAGACCGAGTTGTTTGCGAACAAGTCGAGGACTGAATGGACCATCAAGGAAGTAGTGCTAAATGGCCCAAGAAGAGAACTAAATGGCTTAAAGGAGTTGCGGTGCTAAATAGCACCGGTTACGGAGCCAAAGGGCTCAAGAAGTTGTAGTACTGAAACCAAATAAGAATCGGTATCGGGAGAACTTCTTTCGTCTGGGACCTCTCCTTTAGCTTACAGTCAGATTCACCGCCGGGAACGAGACCGCGTAGACCGCGACGATACACCACCAGCAAACCGGATGCCCCATTCTACCGGAATCGCCGAACTGACCGTAGCACCTGGTTGGTTGGCTCGAACTTCTCTCGCCGGGGAACTTTTCGTCGGTGTAGGCTAGATCTATCGTCGGGGACTAGACCGAGTAGTTCGCTAACCAGTCGGAAGATCAACGAGGAAGTGGTACTGAATGGCACAAGGGAACTGAAGGGCTCAGTAAATTAGACAGTCTGAAGTTTGCCGCCCAGATTGTCCTCGTAGGGGAAGAGCATTTATTCTCTACCAACAGCTAGTTTTCCTACCTTGACTACCCAAACCTGTTCCCTGAGTTGTTGGTTTTTGAACATTTTTTCCTGCTCAGAATGTTTTTGAACATTTTTTCATATATATACAAAAAAAATTTCATATCCCCCCCCGAAAAATTTTCTTACTACGCCACTGATTGACTAGCAATCTTGCAAAACCGTTGGGGCTAGATAGGATTTCCTAGATTAAGTAAATATTATGTTTGAGCACACGAAGCTTATGGGTCTTATTTCATGGATTTTTGGAAAATACAAAAGATATGTTGCAATGCATTAATGTACTAAACTAATCGGAATTTTATCTACTAAAAGACTGTTTACTAATCGAAAGAGAATTCCTTAGTAGTGATAAATGCTATCTCCAAATTTACGTAAATTTTGTTAAATATAACATTGATGACCCTGCCAAAATAACTAGAAACAATAAATTTAGGTGAGCTCATTAATTTTAGCCTCACACTTGCTTACGACAAATCAAAGAGAACACATCACACTGACTGCTCCTGTGCCGAATTTTTGTGAGCGGCAGTGTGCATGGTCTACTGTCTAGTTCCTTCTGGCTGTTGGATTTGCTATGATGCTTGCAGTTACACATTCTAAGTCAATTCAAACACAAATGTTGACACTAATCTGCTCAGCAATTGGTTCGTTTTTAATTAGCTAATGCTTTTTTACAATCATCATCAAGATTGGAAAAGATGCATGACTTCTTGAAGAAAGCTGTAATGCTTTTTGATTAGAAGTTCGTTTAATGAAAATTTAGGAAACAATTTCAATTAATATTACGTTCACACTAGTGTATAGAAAAGATAGAAGAGATACTCTTAAGGCGACTTAGATTAGCTGATTCGTTTTCCTCCTCCGTGATTTCTGATCATCTCTCTCATTTTATTCCAAAACAAACAAAACACAGACCAAGAGACTGTCATATACATAGACATGAAATCGAAATAATTGGATTTATAAATTCAACCAGTCGCTACATTTTAGTCGCAACAGTGTTTTAATACGGAACGAATTCATCACACGAGAATGAAATTAAGTGCCAATGAAAATGATATTGCGTAAAGCTAAAATATAATAAAAACTGTCCTCTCGGCTATATCGATCTTAGTAAATTGAAATATTTTTTATCTTGTAATAACAGGATTTTGGAACTGAAGATTACTAGCATTAGTCTCTTAGCTTCTGTGTAAGCACAATATATTTTATGTCTGTCTTCTAACAAGTATTTTTTATATTAAATTATTTATATATTTATTATTTATACTAAGAATACAGAGTGCACTGACCTAATACAGAAATTCAAAAACTTGTCATTTAAATTTAAAATGGAGTTGCCAGTATCAAGTATTACATTTGAGTTTTGTTAAACGTGACTATCACTTGCAATGAAGCGTTCACTTTTGGAGAGTTTTAGTGCTTACCCGTCCATAAAAATTCTTCCACTTTTTTTAAAATAATTCGTTTAGTTTAATGCTTTAACTAATCGAAGCAGAGGTTCTTTTATCTATTTCTACCTATTTTCAACAATAAAAATAATAAAACGCGTTTTAATGGATGTCCAGCGTAAGCTCTTAGCCATTGCACGTTGATGCCTGTTTACGAGGCGAGGAAATACTTTTTCTTCACCAACTGTGTATAGAGTGTCGTTGATATTTATCTCGCTATTGAACATTTCCGTGTCATCTTCGTGGTTGCTGCCTTTATGTTCGCGAGCATCTGATTTCTTCCTTACTTGTTGCCCTTACAAGTGTGAATTTCCTCAATGACTGTGCTGGTTGTAGATTTTGAGATACTTGACGCAGCTTATGTCATTGTCAATATTACCTGCCACAAATTTGGTGTTCAGCTGTTTCTGATCAGGGTTAATCGTAATGTGCAATTTTTTTCAAAGAACTGGAACGTTTGTCCTTGATATGTACAAAGAATCGTAACTGAACATTGATTTTCTCATCGTCCACATATATGAAGCTCTTAATTATAGCATTGTCATACATAACCATGTGTTTTAAATTATTCAAAATGAATGCTTTCGCCTAGACCAATTTGTTAAATGCTTTGAGCGCTGAATACCTGACATGGTAGAACTCGATAAAGGTGACTACCGTAAGTCTAACCTCTATTTTCACCTTCAGATTGCTAGGGCAAGAAGTATAGTAGCAGCTTCCTTTGTTCTTCAGACAAGGCACACAATATATAAGTAACTATATTTGTCGTTCACTTCACACTGGCTCGGACAGAACCATAGACCACACTGAGTTTCGTGACCATTGTTTTTGCTTGTTGGAATCAGCAATCTTCTTTAACTTTTTCTCAATAATCTGTTCACGCCAAACGAGCTACATAATTGTTGAAAGTCGCTGATAGTCATGTTTTTTTTTTAATTTATTTCAAAAGATTTCGGGGGGGGGGCATTAGCCCCCTAGCTCCACCTCCTGCTACGTACCTGCTGTATAGACTCTTTATGAGCTATCCATAATCGATTAAATGCTGCCAATCCATAAATCCTACGACGTTGGTGGGGCACGGTGTGAAAGTTGCATTGCGTTGCGTTGCGTAAGCACGGTATACTTCGTAGATTGCAGACTGATGACCTTCATTTCCAGCCAGACTACTTGAGGAGCATTGTTAGGGAATAACAATTGATCCAGTCCAAGCGAGAATTTCGCCTGAGAGCCACCATTGCGGGCCACGACCATCTTTACCGTAATTTGGGATGAGAAAGGAAGTGTTGATGTGGTACGGAACGGAACGGAAGGCCCCGACTCAGTGACACTGGGTTGTTAGTCAGGATTCGTTTCAAGCAAGCGATGTGACTGAGAATATACTTTCGTGCATAAGATGTTTGAATAGTTTATTGATTGTAGGATACGTAAATGTTCTAGGCGTTTAAACTCTGGGTAATCGTTTATCGAGATTGTTTCATCGAAAACAACTTGAACTCCGGACAGCCGGCTGTCGGGAGTGTTGTCGACAATG
The DNA here is from genome assembly GCF_030247195.1 of Topomyia yanbarensis. NCBI lineage: Eukaryota > Metazoa > Arthropoda > Insecta > Diptera > Culicidae > Topomyia > Topomyia yanbarensis. The sequence goes on along the minus strand of NW_026684035.1, from coordinate 133,729 downwards.
TAAAATGGGCCGTAAACAATGAGTCTAAAAGTGGTATTGTGGAACATTTATAAATTATGTCACGCAAAGATTACCCAACACTAACTAACTCTCTGTCATTTTACCACTTTATTTTTATCCTTGGTCTAATACGAATCATAAAATTTTAGTATTTTCTTCATTTTGTAGTATCACATTAATGCCGCTACTCGCAAAAGTGTTCATGTTGCATGGAATTTCCTATATACATGGCGCAATCGTGCGTAAAACGGCCGATTGCGTCAAAGCACATGACGTGCTCCCCTCCCATTTATTTCACAATTAGTCATATCTCTTCCTCCTAATAGCGTGGCAAAATTAATAAATGGTCCTTATTGGTATAATCACAAGCATATTAAGATTCCGTAACTTGAAATTTTCCACCTCGTTCGAATAAACGTTGCGATATTACAATGAAGACGCGAAACAGAAAAAATAGAAATGCTGCGTTCCTAAATGATATTAACATCATGCACGAATCAAACACCCCCCGTTTCCAAATAGTACGTACTTATTCTTAGCTCAGTATAATTGACTGATGAGTTAATGGACTAAAAGTAAACCATTATATATGACCATAAAACATTTGGGTCATTCCATGCGAAGTGATCAAGGCACGTGTAATCGACCTTCACGGATTTGAACAAAATTTGGAGAAATTGTTCATCTAGGGCCAATTTATAAAAACCCAACTTTTGGGAAATTGCCAAAACCCTTGATTTTCTTTTGATCATATCTCCGGTTCTATTTACTCTAGAATCAAACTGCAAGATGGCTTTCGAAGAAAATTGTTCAAGGAATCTAGAAAAATAATATTTTCCGGCAGTGCTGCCAACTATGCGATTTTTTCAGTTAAATATTAAAAGGTAATTTTTCTCTCAATACATATATTTTAATTTTGAAAATTCTAGTGCCATCGTGTTCCTCAGACATCTTTACATAAAAAACACTTATAATCTCAATATAATTTGAGCGGATCCTGAGATACACCGTTTTAAAGAGAAAAAACTGCAATTTCCTATATAAAATCGCAAGCGCATAACACTAAAAAACCAACGAGTATCAAAATACTCATCAGTTTAGAATATCAGTTCTAACATAATTTTTCGAGAAGTAGACGAGAAATGATTAAAAACTACGTTTTTGGTTTGCTTCTAGCAGATCAGGGTCAATTTTTATGACCGTTTGAAGATTTTCTCAATTTTGGCCAATAAAAATGGATTTTTTATGAGAAAATGGGAGTTTTTTCCTTCAAAACGGTATATCTCAGGATGTGCTCATATTATATTGGGATGATAAGTGATTTTTATGTAAAAATGTCTGAGGAACGCGATGGCATTAGAATTTTCAAAATTAAAATATATGTATTGAGAGAAAAATTAACTTTTAATATTTAACTGAAAAAATCGCATAGCCCTGCTGGCAAAAAATAAAAAAAATTCTAGACTCCTTGAACAATTTTCTTCAAAAGCCAACTTGCGGTTTGATTCTAGAGTAAAGAGAACCGGAGATATGATCAAAAGAAAATCAAGGGTTTTGGAAATTTGCCAAAACGGGGGGGGGGGTGTTCCCATGACCCGAGGGGTGGTTCAATTGACACAAAAATTTGGGTTTTTATATATTGGCCCTAGATGAATAATTCCTCCAAACTTGGTTCAAATCCGTGAAGGTCGATTTCAAGTTTGCATCTTTTTTTGATCACTTCGCGTGGAATGACCCACTTGTTTTTTATGTTGAATTGATTGCCGCAAATTGGTAATTGGATTTGAATTGATCTTGCAAATTGTCATTTCTTCACCCTCATACATAATTCAAAAGTCATTCACTCGGACAAGACCATGCATATTTCCCACATGCATTAAAGACCCAGTGGATTCGTTTCCTAGTTGGTCGAATAAACACTAAACAAACAAATAAATTAGTTTGCTCAGTCTAAAGAAATATCAGCTCGATTGGCATCAACCGCCGGATACGTGTTCCCTTACAGTGCCATCAAATGAAAGTACATTTAAAATTACATACGACAAAATATGTGCAATTCAGAATATAACAAAATGAAGATTGCTCAATTATTTGCATTTAAAAAAGATCGGAAAAAATTAGTTGCATATACAAGGTGGTTCATTTTCAAAGATAGCACTGCTGATGACACTTTATAAAAATAGATGATAAGGGACGCGGACGAAAATAGCTGACCACCGCCCGTTGGTAGGGCACTGTGTAAAAGAGTATATAAAAGTTACTGTACCTCACCGCTTATTTATTTTCCGTATTTCATCCTACTTAACTAAACGCGTGTACTTGTTAAGCGAAACTGAATTGCTGCAATGTCCTTCTTTTCCTTTTTTTCTTCTCTACAGGACAAATCATTAGATCGACGGTTTTGGAAACAACTCAGCAGAAGACGACGCGCCAGCTTGCATGAGCTCACAGCTAGCGAAACATAGAAACTAGAAGGACTAGATTAGTTAAACAGCACGCAGCTGTCCCCCTAATGCGTGCCATATTTCATAATGTTTGTCGATGTGAATCAACAACTCTTCGAAATGTTTCGATCTGCTAAAACTCGACTCAGCCGACCTACCTAATTCTATCTATATATCGTACTGTAAATCGGATTAGTTTGTTCTTAGATAGCATGATATGTAAAGTTGCTGCAAAATTCTATCCTCTTTGTCCCTCAATGTCCGGAGTGTTGTAGATCTTTGAAATAATGACGGAAATTTCCAACGGAGACGGTGACAAACACACAGTTCTAAATAGTAATGGAATGAAAAGGAACTCAATAGAATCGAATCAGAGAGGAGATTGTGTTTTTGGCAAGATCTATGTATCGATAATCAACAATGAAGTAACACGTTAGTGAAGTTCTGGTTTTTGGATAGAATCGTTAAATACAATAATTAGAGTGTAGCACGGGATAAAAAACACAAGCAAAGGCAAACAACAGAGGAACATGCTGGGCGATAGCAACAATTAAGCGAATCAATTCGTGATACTAGGGAATAATGCATCTTTTAACTTTTACATAGTAACGCCAGCAGTAATTAAAAACCTAATTGTAAAATTTTGAAAAATACCGTAGTCTAGGAGCAAATCGTTTTATGTGTACATATTTTTACGATGAGTTTTATGAACACAATTTGTTACCAATACTAGAAAATCAAAAGAGGCGTTACGCTGAAGTGAAAACGAACTTGCAATTGTTAACGCATAGTGATTATAACTGAACAATTGACGCTTCTGGAGCAAGTTAGCGATACTTTGTAGAAATTTGTCTGTGTTTAGTGGCAAACCAATAGCGAAGTGGTGGGTGGTTTTCTTAGTTAAGTGTTTTGTGAAGGGTAGCTACTTCAGCAGAACAGGTCAATTCGAAGCCATACAGAATGGATCCCGTCCTTAAAAGTTTTTTATCAACATTCTGTAAACGGTTATGTCTACACAACAGAGCCAAAGTATCTCAGTTGCATTCTTGACGTCCAAAATGATTTACATATTCCGTCGGTTCATCTCGATTTTTTTACAAGAAGATATTTTGAAACGGTTTATAAACTTTTCAGTAACGTCGCGTTTTAAAATTTTTATCTTGTTACTAGATAACTGAAACGCCAAAAACAGCAGCTTTACCAAACAGAAGGATGATTGCAGAACTTTCACGAATGAATCACGAAGAAGAGGAGAGCGTAGATAAGATTTACGATTTTTTAACTTAACCCAAGTTTACAGTAAAAATTCATAAAAAAATCAAAATCTCAGCAATTTTAAAAACTTCTACTACCAATCGACTTGGCATCAATGAACTTAAATATTCATGATACGATACGAACACAGTAATTAGATTAGCTAAACTTGAATAAAAGTCTTCATCATTCCGCAGATTTCAAGCATCAACTAAGATATAAGAAGCAACATAGTCGGAGTATCCAGCACTAGTCAGACATAGATTTTTAAAGTGAAAAAAGACGTATTTTGCCTTACGAAATCGTTATTCTACATACTCAAACACTAACAGGAATACACAACAATAGTAACAGCAATCGAAGATAACAACCATGTCGAAAGTTGACGGAAAATAAAACCAATTGATTTCACTCTGATTGGAGAAAAAAGTCTGGAGTCTTTTCATATGTACATATACTCGCAAATTGGAACGCCAGCCTTAGCAGATATCACAATACGTTCTATTTATATAATTTCCATTGTTATTGTTGTTATTCAATAAAGTAATTTTAGCGCTATCTATCAGAAGAACTTAACTGCACAACTGCAGTGCACATTCGTTTTCGAGCGCTCGATCGAGACACAAGTCTTTTACTGCCAGTCCGTGCAGTGTATATTCGACAAAGAATAGTGCTAATCCGCGTTCAAGGTTATTTTGCGCACTCTCAAGCTCGTCGAGGTTTCAGTATTTTTTCCTTCTTTTGTGTTTCTGTTTCTGAGTACCGTTAGCCGGCCAGTGACCAGTGAAGCAGTGCTCTTCTAGTAAGCCGTCTGGATACGGCGGGAACCCCGGGAAAAAAGATTTTTAATTTATTTCTAAAGGCTTAGGTTCTGCGAAAAAAATTCTGTAGGAAATATCTTTATCGGCAAACAATTGGAGTGAGCAGTGAATGCAGATGCTTTTCCAACTGATTTGCAGATCTTTGGACTATATATCTTTAGGCTCGCTGATATGTTCTCATGATTTTTTAGGTATATAGTCCAAGCCTTGCTCAAAATACTACTAAAAATGTTGATATTTTCATTCAAAAATGGATTAATTTGCCGGCCGTTGTACCGAAGCATTTCCTTACAGTAGCGTTAGTGATGCGCACGATATCTCTGCAACGGATGAACCGATTGAGCAGATTTTTTAACAGTTCTTTTAGTAGTTAGATCTTGAATGAATGCAATCAAATTAGTAATTGAAATGGCGGTAATTTTTTTAAAAAAATCGATGAGTGTTTGTTTCAAACTTGGGATGGTTTGTAGTGATATATAGTGATATATGATGCTTAACGCAAACGCTATTTAAAATAAGGAATGTTTCTAGAACGTCTGCAGAAATATTTGATCGGTTCATCGAATGCATATTTCGTCTAATTTGTTATACCGTAACTGTAATATCTGTAAATTTTTGGATGTATGAAAAGAAAGACATAACGCTGTAGCTGTCCAATATCATGCGCATCCAACCTATTTGAATGTCGCTTTCAAGGATGCAGGAAGGATTTTTGAAGTGATAAGATCAAGCAATCCAGATACTCGCCCGTAACAGGAAATTGATGGTGAGCTTCATTCATCGCTGCACAGTTCATCCATTATCTGCTTGATTTTGATTCACACTTAATTCGGGATGATGCTGATCCTACAGCTACAGAAATGTATTCCATATATCACATTTTCTCATTTGATCGGAAATAACTGCACAATACCCTGAAGCAGCTTAATCGTTTCATTCAAAATTACCAAAGAAGGTGCTTTACGTTAAATTGATCCATTGTATCAGAACAACGAATTCCAATTTTGGGCAGTAACTCTAGCAGCTGCGTTTAGTATATCGTCTCAATGGTATCCGTGATTACCAAAATTTAGGTTATACATATAGTCAAGAAAAATCAAAAGAAGTTGATGTTGTGTAAACTTATTGACGAGTTATCAAATGATTGAATAATGTGTAGGACACCAAATCGCCTTTTAGGACAGATATACATGCACTCAAACGGGTCTGAAAACTTTTCAATTTATTCTTTTTTTCTTAAGAAAATCATTCACCTTTTTATTTCTCTTCTGTATTCCCGGGATTTCCCGGGAAATTTATTATTTATTTCCCGAATCCCGGGAAGCTGAAAACCGTCGGGAAATGGAAGCTCTAATTGTGTCCTTCGATAGCTATTTCATCGAGCGAGGTCAAGGATTTAATCACTGTTCTACAGTGGAATTGTAGAAGCATCATCCCAAAAATCGATTCTTTTAAAATCTTACTGCGATGCATTTGCCCTATGCGAGACATGGCTTACTTCAGAAATAGACCTACACTTTCACGATTTTAATATTATTCGCTTGAAACGAGAAGACTCTTACGGAGGAGTACGTTTGGGCATCAAAAAGTGTTATTCTTTCAATCGAATCGACCTCCCCTCGACACCAGGCATTGAAGTTGTCGCTTGCCAAACCAGAATTAAAGGACCTTTGCATTGCTTCCACCTACATCCCCCTAAAGCCTCAGTTAGCTACCGTCGGCTTTGCGATATTGCGGAACTCCTCTCTGCACCGAGGCTAGTTTTAGGTGACTTCAACTCCTACGGTACGGCGTGGGGTTGCTTTCATGACGATAATCGATCTACCATGAGCTTTGCGACAACTTCAATATGATCATTTTGAACACGGGTGAAATGACACGGACTCCTGCCCCTGCAGCGCGTTCGAGCGCCTCAGATCTGTCCCTCTGCTCGACATCGCTGCGGTTCGATTGTGTGTGGAAGGTAGTCTCTGATCCCCACGGCAGCGACCATCTGTCAATCGTAATTAATATTGCTAATGGTTCAGGGCCACCGGATACAATTAATGTTTCCTATGATCTCACACAAAATATTGATTCGAAGAGCTACGCGTACGCGATATCCGGAAAAGTATAATCGACACAAGAGCTTCCTCCGGTGGAAGAGTACGGGTTCATGACTGGCTTGATTCTCGATACCGCGATTCAAGCTCAGACTAAACGCGTACCAGACGCGAACTCTCGCGGGCGTCCTCCCAACCCATGGTGGGATAAAGAGTGCTCAAAAGTGTACGTGGAGAAGACCAACGCGTATAAGACCTTCCGGGACGACGGGCTACCAACCAGCTACCAACATTACGCAAAGGCAAAAACGCGCATGAAGAGTTTGATGAATGCCGAAAAACGTAGCTACTGCCGCCGGTTCATCGACGGGCTAACGCGAGAAACATCGATGAGCACTCTTTGGCGCACGGCCCGGCGCTTACGAAACCGAAGCAGTAGTAACGAGAGCGTGGATTATTCAAACCGTTGGATATTCGATTTTGCCAAGATGGTTTGACCGGATTCCACCCGGCACAGAAGATCTACCGCGTCGCGCCCCCTTAAGATAACGTGAACGAAACACCGTTTTCGATGGTGGTGTTCTCACTTGCTCTCTTGACATGTAACAATAAAGCCCCAAGGCCAGACAAAATCAAATCCAACTTGTTAAAGAATCTGCCAGACTCTACCAAGGAACGCTTGTTGAATTTATTTAATAAGTGTCTTGAGGGTAATATTGTCCCTCATGAATGGAGGCAAGTGAAGGTCATCCAAAAACCAGGAAAACCAGCTTCCGACCACAACTCGAATCTACCGATTGCGATGCTGTTCTGTATCGGAAAGTTGTTCGAGAGAATTATCTTGTTTCGCCTCGACAATTGGGTTGAAGCAAATGGCTTACTGTTAGATACACAATTTGGTTTCCGCAAAGGCAAAGGCACGAACGACTGTCTTGCGTTGCTCTCAACAAAAATTCAAATGGCTATGCTTATAAAGAGCAGATGGCAGCAGTTGTCCTAGATATAAAGGTGGCTTTTGATTCAGTTTCTATCATTTTTTTCTGAGAAGCTGTACCAGCATGGTCTTACACCGACTCTAAACAACTTTTTGCTAAACTTGCTGTCTGAAAATACAAATAGGGTAAAGTACCTATTTACATCATACTAAGCAGGGTGCAGGCTCACTAATTCATTAATTTCTCGGCCCAGAATCATTGGAATGCGAAAAAATTTACATCAACTGTTTTACTTCGTTAACAAGAGTCAATATAATAACATAAATGCGCTGAAAACAGTGAAATTTTCGTGTTTGAGCGCAACGAAAACTCGAATCGAGTGTCCCTATTGCTGCGCTACCATTTGACTGAATGCGTTGAACAAAGATGGCAGACACTGCTCTAATAAACGGCTTCAAGTGGGTAGGGTGATAATAGAAACATGGCGAAAATTGACTCATCACCGTACATTTTTCGCATGGTGATTTATCGACATCACGCATTAGCTACATGGATCTGCCCCAGGGCTCATGTCTAAGCTCCCTTCTCTATAACTTTTACGTGAATGACATTGTCGAATGCCTTGTCAATTTCTGCACGCCAAGACAGCTTGCAGATGACGGTGAAGTATCTATTACAGGTCCTTTTACAGGTCCCACAGCCGTCGATTTGCAAAAATCATTGCAAGATACCTTGAACAATTTGTCTGCTTGGACCCTCCAGCTGAGTTTCGAGTTCTCCGCGGAGAAAACTGCGCTAGTTGTATTTTCAAGGAAGCGTGAGCCATCGCAACTATAGCTTCAAATAATGGATCAAACTTACTCAGGTTTCAACTTTCAAATATCTCAGGGTATGGTTCGACTCTAAAGGAACCTGGGGATGTCACATTAGGTATCTGAAACAGAAGTGCCAACAAATGATCAACTTTCTCCGTACAATAACCGGAATATGGTGGGGTGCCAGCCAGGAGACCTGATCAGGATGTACCAAACAACGATATTGTCGGTGATGGAGTATGGGAGTTTCTGATTCCGCTTCGCTGCGAACATACATTTCATCAAACTAGAGCGAATCCAATATTGTTGATTGCGTATTGCTTTGGGTTGCATGCACTCGACACATACGATGAGTTTAGAAGTTCTGGCGGGCGTTTTTCCGCTAAAAAATCGATATTAGGACCTCTCATATCGATTGCTCATCCGATGCGATATCTTGAACCCGTTAGTAATTGCAAATTTCGAAAGGCTTGTCGAGTTCAATTCTCAAACCCGATTTATGTCCTTGTACTTCGATTGCATGGCACAAAATATCAATCCTTCTTCATATTATCCCAACCGTGTCAATCTCTGACTCAACTGTATTCTTCGTCACATCCATGAAAGACGAGATTCGTGGAATCCCGGATCACATACGTCCGCAAGTGATCCAAAGCATCTTTCATAGTAAATTTCGAGAAGTCGACTGCAACAAGATGTTTTACACCGACGGGTCAAACCTCGACGGCTCCGCTGGTTTCGGTATATTCAATCAAAACCTCACCGCCTCATTCAAACTCAATGATCCTGCTTCAGTTTACGTCGCAGAGCTTGCTGCTATTCAGTATACCCTTGGGATCATTGATACTTTGCCCACCGATCATTACTGTATTTTCTCGGATAGCCTCAGCTCAATCGTGGCTCTCCGTTCAATGAAACCTATAAAGCACATTCCATATTTTCTGGGGAAAATCTGGGAACGCCTGCGTGCTTTGTCTGTAAGATCGTACAAGTTTACTTTAGTTTGGGTACCCTCGCATTGCTCCATTCCAGGTAATGAAGAAGCGGACTCTTTAGCTAAGGCGGGCGCTGTAGAACATAATTGACATAATTGTATGAAAGACCAATTAGCTTCAGCGAATTTTTTAGTATTACTCATCAGAGAACCCTCGAAAGTTGGCAAACTTCATGGAGTAATGATGAACTAGGAAGGCGGCTACATTCGATAATCCTAAGGTATGGAAGAAACCATGATTCAACGGGATTGATGTGGATCGAGATTTTATTCGTGTGATATCTCGGCTCATGTCCAATCACTACACACTGGACGCTCATCTCCGACGTATTGGGCTCGCAAATAGCGGTATCTCCACCTGTGACAACGGTTATCACGATATTAAACATATTGTCTGGGCATGCGCCGAGTACTGTTCTGCCAGATCTCAACTATTGGATTCCCTTCGAGCCCGAAGAAGATCACCCAATGTCCCGGTTCGAGATGTACTGGCAAGCCGTGATCTCCTCTATATGTCCCTCGTATACAGCTTCCTAAAAACCATCAAAACATTTCTGTCGAATGACCCAACAAACACGAGACCTATAGCACAACATCACACGCGCAACGCGGTGTGTTGCCGATCCGCATCTTAGTCGTACTACGAAATCGTCTGAAGGAAGCCTTGCTGGCTCGAGAACGACCGCCCGGCGTCCCAATACATGATGCATCCGTCCGAATCTGTAATCCTTACTGTTGATTCCCGATGCCGGAAACTCAAAATTAATGTCATCGCCACCCCCCCCCCCCCCCCTGTCAGCCTTGTCCAGCCTCTCTGCCCTGTCTCTGATACACAGATCCACTACTTAAAAATAGCACTAATTAATCCTTCCTAATCTTAATAAAATTGAACCACTCCCTCTCGTTATTTCTAGTTTTAATATGCTTGTGAAATGTTCCGCTTAGTTAATACATAATTGCTCCAATAATCTCTCTTCTAAAAATCCTACAGTGCATTACTATACAAAACACACAAAATGAACCCCCCCCCCCCCCCTAATTTTATTAATATTAACAACACATGGGGAGGGTATGGGGTACCAAAAAATCCATGCTTGTCCATGGAAGGAGGGGTGGGGGGACGAGACTTGTCCGCGTGAACCCTTGCTGATTATTTTCCTTTATTAGCATGTAGAACAAATTTGCGCCATAAGTGGCATAAGCGCATGCTTTTTTCCTTCCATTTAATTATTAAAAGACTTTTAAATCACACATGCAGTTCTGTAACTGACATCACATAATTTTGCTCTCAAAAACATCCAATCTTCTGTAAACCAATTTCCATTATTGTTTTGGCTTTGATAACTTGCTGCATGACCCAATCCAAGAATTTATATGCAACTTCCATGTTGCGTTATTATGATGAAGGCAGAAATGTGTCTAAGATTCAACAATTTCAAAAACCTTTTTTAAACTGATTTTGTTAACAAAATTTTATATATATATATTTTTCACAAAATTCACAAAAAAACAAATCTGTGGACAAAGTCTAATATGAAAGATTCCTGGTCCTTGCGAAAGATATGTTAAGATTCAACATCAAAGTAGTCAAATGCATTGGAAAAATCCATAGTTTCCTGGATTTTAAAACTGTTTATGTAATTACCGGACAAAAACCTGTTTTAATCCACCTAGTGGTGGATATGTTCAGTACAATGGTGGAAATGTATATTACATATTCAGTACGATTTGCACATAGTACATACAATGGATCGACTGCCACGATTTTGAGATACTATGTGTCGACACTGAAACATCGCTTGAAACCAACGGCGGATCAAGGAGGAAGATCCGTTAAGAAATTTAAACTAGTTATAATTTTAAAGTAGCAACCTCTTACTGCATGCTCCTACCTAAGCCAATACAAGCCAAAAAAATTAGGTTAACGATTTTTAGAGCGATTGCATAACCTTTCTATATGAGAAAGCCAAAAATGTGCCAAACTCAAAAAAGTCAATTTTCGTCAAAAAAAAATTTTCGAGATTACATCAAATCTCAACGTTTCATGCATTTAAACGTCATTTGGCATCAAAAATACAAATTCGATTTTGAAATTTTCCCTTTCTCCCCCTTTTGAGAATTTTTCATTTCAGTTTATACAGGAATTTGCTGTGTGGTCGCACTCTTCAACCCGTAACTCCGGAACCAGAAGTCCAATCAACAAAAAAATCAATAGCAGCCGATGGGAAGGTTGTACCTTTCATTTGAGTTTATGCAAATTGGTCCAGCCATCTCTGAGAAACAGAGGTGACATTTTTTTCCACATACACACACGTACACACAGACATTTTCCAATCTCGACGAACTGAGTCGAATGGCATATGACATCCGGTCCTCCGTGCCGGGATTAGGTTGACGATTTTTAGAGCGATTGCATAACCTTTCTATATGAGAAAGGCAAAACCTTTTTAAAACTGATTTTGTTAACAATGAAATATTTTTACAAAATTCACAAAAAAAAACAAATCTGTGGACAAAGTTTAAACGAAAGATATGTTAAGATTCAAAGTAGTCCAAAACATTGGAAAAATCCATAGTTTTCTGCATTTTTAAACTTTTTATGTAATTACCAGACAAAAAATGGGAAAAGTCCATGTGGGCATCGTGGCTGGGGGGAAAGAGTACAAAGGTTTCCATTGTCCACGGTAGGAGGGTGTCAAAACCAAGATATTTCTATATACGTGGTATATGAATGGCCCCTATCGTCCTGACTCTTCTTAGCTAATGTCAAAATTAAATTTGCAATTTGCGTACTAGTCAATTACACAACAGAAATCTATTCGAAATAGATCATCATCGAAGAGATTACGCTGGATTCAGACCACAAAACCAGATGATGACATTGTGAAATTATTGTCCTTAATAGGCCCTGAACAAGTTTAAAACAGTGTTTCAGCTCTTTACGATATCATTGTAAATAAGTAAAAAATATTTGTGTAAAGTAATGAACGATTGATTGACGAATAAGAGAAATCTGGATCTTGATACGTACATAGCGTGGTTTGAGCGCTGGTAATGGATATAAATTCTAAGCAAATCCAATATCTCCGGTAGAAAGCATATGATACTGTTTATCCCCAGACCGTTCTTCTCAGTACAAAACAAATACATATTTGTATTTGGTACAAAATGAGTAATAAAAGTGGACGGATAACCCAAACCTTACAAACGGAACTAGATCTAGTATGAATGTAAAGATGAAAAGGGAATCACGCAAGGTTTTAATGAAAATATTTGTTTCTTAAATACTTCGACCAATTATAACTATCACATTTTATTATTAAACTCTGTAGCTCCATTTCTTAACATATATTTCCCGACGGAAACAGCACATCCAACTCCACCAATATCATAAAAGCTACAATAATAAAATAGCCTACCGCTAGGGTCAAACCGACCAACTTCCTCAGAGTATACTTCGCTAGGTACAGAACTACGTAGAGTATCGCAACGGCAACAAACATAGCAAGCACTGAATACTGCATTCCATACGAATTTATCTCGACATAGGCGCCAGTGGTCGCTCCACCTTCTGCCATATTCCTAATGAACCACGGTAGTCCCAGAGAAAATAGGATCGCAAGCGAGTTTGCGCCCAGTGAGTTCGACACACCCATTGCTCCATTTCCTGTAAAATGAGTTTTAACTATAAGCCTGCTCCATTGACGTTCATCATCAGTAAAACTAACCTTTTCTAATCACAGTTATCGCGGACACTGCTTCCGGCATACATCCACCAAATGCAAGAAATGTTAGTCCCATTACCGTTTCCGGAACATCAAAAGTATTTCCAATGATGGTCATCATCCAGAACACCACATAAGATGTGCCACCGATCCACACTATACACATGAAAAATGTCAACGGGTAAAGCTTCCGAAAGGAGCGAGGATTTGGAACGGTTCCTCGTATAAGTATCCGGAACGGCCAAGTGTAGAACCACCAAAATACGCTGAACCACGATGTCGTTGAGATTCGAAATAGCTGCATCCGGTTGCTGGTGCTTTGAATTGACTCAGTTATCGAGTCTGAATTGCGTGAGATTTCCTTCTCGCCAGCTGGAACATCCAGAGTAGTATTGATTGCTTCACCTAGGACTGCTATTGAATACTTTCGGCAAGATTTATGTTCTATGAACTCATCACTCACAGCAGGTTGCATTCTAGTGCAAAGATTCCAGCGTGTTTCAATCAGATCAACTGCAATCCGTTTCATTCGATCATTTTGGAACATCACCAGAAAGTACAGAACGTACATTATGACAAATACTGCTGATTCATACCAATAGACACGATCGTCCCAAAGACAGCCTACGAGAGCACTTGTCGTGATCAACACAATCACTGAGTCCCTGGTCAGTGGCCACCATTCCAGTTGAACGTGCTATTAATAATATTGTTTGGGTTACAGTCTGCTATGATCGATTCAAAATCAATGAGATTTGAAACTACTTACGCTTTTGGTAAGCAATCCAACCAAAGCCGCCACTCCCAGGGTATTGAATAACATTGATCCCATTATCGTTCCGAGACCCATGTCCGAGTCTACTACCAACGTGCTAATGGTATTGGTGAAAAACTCCGGCATTGACGTTGCTGTAGCCATAAAAGTTGCGGCTGCCACATCCTGTCGGATAAATAAAATTTAAAGAATCAGTAAATATTTACAATTATCTTGTTCGAGCAAGCAGACCTCCGAAAGATGTAGATCTTCACAAATACACTCCACCGAAGGAAGGAAGTACTCACTACATATGTATGCTAAAATTGTAAAAAAATATATTGCCGCGAAGAAATGGATTGCAATGGCACCATTTAGTCGTTCAGTTTCTGAAATTAAATCATAAGCATTAAGCAATAGTAGTACTTCAAGTACAATAACCAGTACAAACTTGTGAAAATATCCGGCGGTAGATCATCCATGGATGTGGTCAGGACGCACACCATCGGCGTCAGAGATTCATTTGTCCCTGGAATGAACTGGATGTTGTCTCGATTATCCGGGCGGGAAAATTCAATGTCGGTTGATCCATTTTGCATCAGATGATTTTTAAAAATGACGTTCTGTGCTGGAACTGCAAAGGGTTTTATGTGATTAGGAATCACCAGAATAAATTTAGAAGTTTAAAAAAAGCAAAAGCGAAACACGTATCTAAAAAAATTTATAACATTCTCTAGTATACGAGAGACACCATTCGATTAAAATCCCCTTGGTTGGGTCAATCGTATATTCCACTTCCACCCGCAGTATATTAGATAACTGGTAAATTATCAACAGCACATAAATTGGCCAATAACCTCAGAAACTATATACGAACCAACTGAAGATCAGAAGTAAATGGTCTTCAATTCGGAGTTAATAATTATAAATATGTGTACCATCTTTAAAGTCACCTCCTATAGTTGTTCATTATGAAAGCTACAACACTCGCCAAATATTTAGGAGCTCCTCTTTGCAAAATTCCACCGGTTGCAAAAAACTTTATAATTGAGGTTTAACTAATCACGGCCACATTTGTCAAATTTAAGCAATGAACTAGATCTTGTGACATCAAATCACAACTCTAACCTTCCATTTCTGAGTTGATGCAAGTGTTCCTACTGACATGTAAACACAGTTGTTGTTTACGGGTTTGAAAAATGTGTGACAAAAATAGAGGAACATGTTATTAGCTACAACCGAATGACGACCTACGAGCAGGTAAGTTCTACGACGACAATATTAGGTGTATAGGGTAATTTGGGGAGAGATGCCGCACATTTTTTAAAATCGATCCTGCATCAAAGTAAACCATTCAATAATTGATGAAATCATTTTTACCAATTGCGACAAGTTTCTAAAATACTGTGAAATGGTTTTTGTAATGAAAAAAAAATCACCAAATTTCCATGAACATTTTACAAGAGAGATGGGAGAGATGCCGCACCGTGGCACAGAGGAGTAGTTGGGGTCGAATCCTGGCCAAAATTATTTGCTGATGCAATTGTTGTTATTAAGCCTTAATATGAACTAAAAATAGACAATTACTAGTTTTGGAACAATTTGGCATCTACCCACTTACCAGTGCAGAGGCCAATTTTCTATATCCTTTCAAATACTAGTAATTTCTAGGTGATTTTTTCCAGTTGCATAAACATTT
Organism: Topomyia yanbarensis; assembly: GCF_030247195.1. Lineage (NCBI taxonomy): Eukaryota > Metazoa > Arthropoda > Insecta > Diptera > Culicidae > Topomyia > Topomyia yanbarensis. Next base: position 118,246 of record NW_026684035.1, on the reverse strand, counting down.
GATTATTTTCCAGTTGCATAAACATTTGATCAGTGGGAAAGGGAGAAGAAAAGGGACGCCTGTGCATATTTTCATATAGATACATGTTGGCAAACATAATATTTGGCCCTACAGCATTTCGGTGTACCTCAAATTAGTCAAAATTTCAATATTTTCAAATCGCTTGGGATTGGTGGATCGGACAAGATCGGAAGAGTTCGAATATTTTTTGTATAGCTGAAATCTTGTTTTGTAATACTGCTTCAGCAACTTTGCCGGATCTAGCCGTATAATGTAACTTTTTTATAATTCAAATTTGGAATAAAATGTTAAAACAAGGTATTTTTTAAAGTTGGTGCAATACACAGCAAGTTTACTTTTTTTAGTTAGTGTTAAGCTGAAGTTAAACAAACGGTTGTGTTGAACTACGTTTGTAATAATATTATCTTATTTAATACAGTCATCATCACTAGAAAGCGATTTTGCTGAATATATAACGAAAACGATTAAAATATCCCTTAAAATATCACCATGGGGCATACATGCAAAAATTCTTTAACAATTTTTGATATACTCCTAATTTTTCCACGTTATACAGTAGGTTCTAAGGTAAGTAAAAAAAATATAACGAAACAAAAAGATCGAAAAAAAATATTTTGGTTTTTGGCCAAGAATTTGTTCTAGTTACTCCTCTGTGCGTGGTCACAAACTGAAAAATGGTGAACAAAAGTATTTTTTGGCTCTCATTGATATTTTTGGGATTCAGTGTATTCAGCAGAGTTTCATGAAGTTTGATTGCACCTATAAATTGGCTAGCACCTTCACTTTTCTTAAGGGGGTACTACCATTTCCAGAATCATTTTTTTATTCAATATTTTAAAAATATTTTTCTTTCTCAACCTTGTGTAACGGTTGAGTTGGAGTAACTTAATTCAGGGCACTATTTATCATTATGCTTGTACGATATACATATCTATGTGTTAGTAGTAGTTCCTTAAAAGCATTGTTTGGCTGTTTCTCTCAATGAATTTATACAACTTAGGTTTGTTCTTGAAAGATTCATTTTGAAAAAGCATCAATTCGTTCAAATTTTCGCTTTTATCTCAATATTGACATCACTACAACTCAATGCGTTCACGAAAATTAGTGCCTGAAACTTTAAAGAATAAACCGAAGTAACTAATACTTAGATACATGTCGCCCATTTAAATATATAGATAAATAGACTCATAATCCTATATGTCACTGTGTTAGGTCCGTTAGTTTGTGGATATACCTTATTAAGAAACTATACCTGACGGAAATGATCATTTAATGACATTCCGGGGCGAAAAAATGCATTTTAGCTATGCATCCTCTTACATTGAGTGCGGCATCTCACCCGCAATGTTGATGCGGCATCTCTCCCAATTGTAGGGGAGTAGTCAAAGCTACTTTGATTGGTCATAAGTGATCTAGACTTTCCAAGTAATTTTGCACTTACTTTAATATTTTAATAATTTAGACATCATTTAGACCAGTTTATATGGGGATTTGCTGTCTGATCACACTCTTCAATCCGTAACTCCGGAACGGAAGTCGGAACACCTAAAAATTTAATAGCAGCTTATGGGAGCGTTATACCTTTCATTAGAAACAAATTTTGTGTAAATCGGTTCAGTCATCTCTGAAAAAATTGTGCGAGTTTAAATGAAACACACGGACATACACACACACAGACATTTTCAGATCTCGACGAACTGAGTCGAATGGTATATGACACTCGGCCCTCTGGGCCTCGGTTAAAAAGTCGATTTTTACAGTGATTGCATAGCCTTTCTTTACATGAGAAAGGCAAAAAGACGGTTTGCTGATAACTATGTTTTGGAATACTGAACGAGAATCATTTGAAACAATTCGAACCAGGCCGGCGATTCGTTTCTGCTGCATACACGAACATTCCCCCTTCGTAGCTCATGTCAAATGAGCACTTTGTGAAACAAGACGATTCCTTTTATCAACTTTTTGATACAGATGAAAGACCATCCTTTTGTGCAATAAATAATAATATTTTCATCATTTTTTTTTGGTGTACTGAGAAATAAAAATATGCATAGTTAGCATACTTTCTATTCCAATCTCCTTTATTCTGCTGTGATTTTAATACATTTTCTAGCATATACTTCTAGTAAGCATTCAATGAGTGGATAGACAGAATATGTTCAAAAAATTAAAAAAAAATTACTGCGGAAAAAATAGATGCAGATAGCTAAGTATTCTACCGATACATAAATAAAATTCTGCGTGTGTGGCTTTCTCTTAGTGGCAGGGTTGCTACATTCTCTGATTTCCTTAAAGGTTTTGCAAAAACTTTCGGGTTCGTAGATTATCATTTTGATGAACATTTGCTTATATTTTGATTCACTGGTAAAGCTACAGATTTAACAAGCGCAAACTTACATACAAAATAATAAGAGGAATTTTCTAATTGAATTATTTTTCCATTATCTATTTGTCGGTTTACTGATAGCTGTCTTGTGATACAGGACGAGAATCCTACGGAACGATTTGAGCCTTGCCTGCACGACTCATACGCACGGTATAAACCAGAAATTCACCATCGTGCTTCTGTTCCGCCATCCTCGTTTGGAACTAAGAACAAAATCCTTCCCACACACACAGACAAACGTTTTCCATCCGTAGCTCGTGTCAAACGAAAGATGTAGCAGCTATCCTACAAGCAACAGTAGCGATGATCTAACAGTTTTTGCTAGCGGAGCAGGCATGACAATGAAAGAATTCGGTCAAAAACATTCCTTTTATATCAAGCGATGAAATGTGTAGGACGCTTATGAATGTCGAGATGAGGTCCCTGTTGGGGAAAGTCTTGCGCAAATTTATGAAAATTGTATATGCTTTCACTATTTTTTGCAGATTTACAGACTTTTCAATAATGTGCTAATAAAATTCACAGATAAATTTTGATAACTTTTATTGGCAATTTTCCGAATGGATTGGTGTTCGAATCATGAAAATCCAACCACAAAACGTGAGCGAAAACTTTGTCTGTTTTCTTACATTTTCCGAATATTTTTACAATAATACGGATTTTTCAATAAGATAGGGGAAAGTGGTCGGTTGCTGGCACTGGTCAGTTGTCGGCACCTCTATGTAGCTTTTGACAGAAACCAGAAATGGACATTCTGATAAATATTATATGTGTGTTATATTAGCACGATCTCTTTTTGCCGATTGCTGAAGCAAACAGACTCGAATGTTCTGTTCTACAACCAATATATTTTTTGAACAAGTGAAACTCTACCTAAAAGTTTTTTTCTGATGCTTTGCTTAGTGTTATAGAAAGAAGTAAATCGATCGAATTCATTCTATTTTGTGATTCTACATTGAATGGTACCGAAATGTTCGCTACAGATTTTTTTTATCAGTTTACAAAAAGGTTACTAAAATCGGTTGTCGGCACCCATACATAGTCGGTTGTCGGCACCCCATTTTTGTGGCAAATGCTCTCAATAACCTAATCATAACGAGTATTTTGGAACGGGCTTTACGAAAAGATACCAGAGATCCAGTGTTTCAAAAATCACTCCAATCAGCATGCGTTGAAAAAACCATAGTTTGACAAATCATTAAAACCCATGATTTCATCACTCATGGTTTTTTGGCTCCTGATGAGTGAAAACCGCCAAGGAGTGAAAACAGGTTACTAGATTAGTTTGACAAATCATTAAAACCCATGATTTCATCACTCATGGTTTTTTGGCTCCTGATGAGTGAAAACCGCCAAGGAGTGAAAACAGGTTACTAGATTATAATTGCAGCATACAGTTTAAAAGCCCGAGCTCAATTTAGATTATCAATTTTCATTTTATCAAGCACAAAAGCAAAACAGATCCTTGGTACAGTTCATGGCGAAAGCTTCTTTTCGATAGACCTCGAAGGAGTGCTATTTTAGCTATAAGTCGATTTACACCAAAAGAACGCGCTGAAATCGTAGCGCTTTACATTGAAAACGATCGTTCAATAGTGAAAACTGCGCGTGCTTATCGTAAAAAATATAGCAGGCTCCCATCACCCTTTCCGGCGGAGTAAATAAACAAAATTGTCGAATTTGGGGGACACAGAACCCACACGTTATACACGAAACACCACTGCAGGACCAGAAAGTAACTGTTTTGGCCGGAGTGTGCTCCAAAACAATCATCGGTTCTTATTTTTTCAAAGAGGGAGATACCATCGACAACGCACGCTACCGTTGGATTTTGGCGCACTTTGTCTGTCCACAAATGCAGAAAAAAGGTCTGAAGAACTTCTATTTTCTACAAGGCACCTTGCCATACCGCAATCAAGTTCTTGCAGAGCAAATTCCCAGGACTCACTGTCTCAAAAAATTGTGATATGTAATGGCCTCCTCGTTCTCCGGATTTAACGGTGCCAGACTTTTTTGTGGGGTTACTTAAAAAGTGAAGTGTATTCTAGCAAACCTAAGTACCTTGACGAACTCAAGGCTAATATACGAGCTGAAATTGCTGCGATTAAGCGCGATATGCTGTCCAATGTCACGCAAAAGAGCTGCTTGCTGCTGTATAAATGGGGGTGGTTATTTAAACGACGTTGTATAACAAATCTGGTTTATAATAAATGGCATAAAATATCCTAAAAAAACTTATTTACTTGTGAAAACGGCTAAAAATGGCGAAGTTGCTCAATGTTGTAAAAGGATGCATCCAGCTGGCGCACCCTGTACCTTCTGCTGGAATAATTGAGAAATTAAACAGCAAAGCAAAGTTTGAAATTAAATTCGGTCTATAAGCGGCGACAGAACAAGAATCACAAACCGGAGTGGAGCCAAAACCAGGAGCGAAAACCTAAGAGTCAAAATCCACTTGGATTGCTTTGATTTTTTTACTAACTCCCAGAAACGTGCATAACAATGACTGGTTTCCACTGCTCCTTTGGAAACAGGCTCCTTGGTGTGAAATGTGTGGTTTATTTGAAACACTGCAGAGATCGATCTTTGGCACCATTCTGAAAACAAGGAAGCCTACTTCCGGTTTAGCGTTTTACATTTACATGAAGAAATCCCACCTGGTCGTGTTTTCACCGCTAGGTAGTACTGTATATAACAGCTTGTCAGGACCAGAGAATTTGGTGGGGAGGAGGCGGGGTTATCCTGTAGCCCCCTCCCTCTTTGGCTGACATCTATCTGATCTGTCTGAAACTTTGGTATAAAAATGGACTGCCGGAAACTAACTCAATTGCAGTGAATGCGATCCGTCAGTGCATTAGCAGTGCGAAATATTCGCACTAGTTTTTCACATACACATATTGTGGTTATGATGAAGAATAATGTTCATAATGCCTTTGATGGTTGTTGAAATGAATAAATTTCCTTTTCTCTTTGAATCTTGATGAATATCATTCATATTTTTCCATTTTTAGTAATTTTTCATAGGGTGCCGACAACCGACCACATTTTTCAAAATGGTAAAAAATTATCATTTTACTAAATTGTCAACAAAAATTTCAAGTTGACAGAATAAATTAAATTCTTCCATAAGTTTTTAGCTAAGCTTTCCATTGATATGCTTATTCCCATATATTGTTCAATTGGAGTAATGTTGTGAGCCAAAAACAAAAGTGTGCCGACAACCGAACACATTCCCCTACAATTGAAATATCAATTTATAATTGCAACCAATTTTTAAGTTGGACTTCTCTGAATCGATTGGAATTTAAATGACGCAAATCCATCAACAATTAACAGCGCTACAGTCGTTTAAAACTGTGCCAAATTTCCGTGACGCAGTTCGAAATCAGATTTTAGTTTTACACTCAGCCCCAGCCCCATATAGTAGAGTAAAGCATTTTCAATACTAAAAATGATATGCATTATAGTGCTGCCGAAAAAACAATTTAGTTTTGCAGTTTGTGAGAAACGCAAGGTTTCCGTCTTACCCACAGTGTCCGTATTATCCGATTTTCCCCTAGGTCAGTTTTTTTTGGCGAGCGACCTGCGACGGTATTTTTGCACTGATTTTGACAAGCACTCGTTGGAAAGGTTATACATCTGGAAATGTTTTGGCAATATTGATTTTATGCATGGCTAAATATTTTTCAAGCTAAATCCAAAAAGGCGAAGGCACTTTTTTCGATGTTTATATTCGAGGTTAAATAAAACAAGGTAAACGCCTAGACAAGGAAGGTGGCATCTTGACGGACGAACGTGAGGTGGTCGAAAGGTGGAGGCAGTACTACAATGAACATCAGAATGGTGCGCAGGCCGACAATCGGGCGTTCGAGGAGGACGATTATGTCAGCGTCGCAGCTGGCGGGGATGTACCGGCGCCCACTATGAATGAGGTTAATGAGGCTATTCAACAGCTCAAGAACAACAAGGCATCTGGTAAGGATGGTCTAGGAGCGGAACTCTTCAAGGTGGGTCCGGAGAAACTGACGGAATGCATGCACCGAATAATTGAAAGAATCGAGGAGAGGGAACAGCTATCGGAGTAGTGGAAGGAAGGGGTCATCACCCCGATATACAAGAAAGGCGACAAATTGGACTGTGAAAACTACAGAGCGACAGTGACAGTGACAAATGCCGCTTACAAAGTGCTATCCCAGATTCTGCTCCGGCGCCTATCACCGCTGATAAATGGATTTGTCGGGAGTTATCAGGCCGGTTTTATCAACGGCAGATCAACAAACGACCAAATCTTTACTATACGGCAAATCCTCCAAAAATGCCGTGAATACCAGGTTCCGACACATCACCTGTTCATCGACTTTAAAGCCGCATATGACACGGTGGACTGTGTAGAGCTATTGAAAATAATGGACGAGAACGGCTTCCCTGGGAAGCTGACAAGGCTACGATAGATGGTGTAAGGTCAAAATTTCGGGTGGCCTCTCGGGTCCGTTTGAAACACGCAGGGGACTAAGACAAGGTGATGGGTTGTTCTGTCTGCTGTTCAATATAGCGCTGGAAGGTGTAATGCGAAGAGCGGGGTTCAACATGCGGGGCACGATTTTCACGAGGTCCGGACAGTTCCACTATGGGTCACAGGGGCGGTTTTTTGGTACAAAAATCAATATCTTCCAAACCGTTCATTTTAGAGAAATTTTGTCTGAGAGAATATTTGTGAGAATAAAATTGGCTTTCTTTTAAAGTAAAATGTAACTAGGGTGGTCCTCTCGAACATTCTTTTCGAAAAATTATTTTTCGAACGAAATGGTATAGCAAGGTACTTACTTCAGCAAAGTTGTGGAAAAATGTTTTTCAAGAAACATTTTCAAATGCATCAAAATTATAGCACTATCGGTTTTCATGTTATAATTATTTTTATTCTTTAACGTAGGGTGTTTCTGAAAAAGTTAGTTTTTTAACTATAACTTTTTAAGTAGTTAGTGTATCTTAATACTCTCTATGAAGCAATTTTAGTACTTTTCATTGCGCATATTTTTGGGGAAGAATGTGAATCGATATCATTTTTCGTTATCGAGTTACGATCATTTTTTTAAATAAAAATCATAGTTTTCAATGACCTCTAACTCAGAAGGTTGCAAAAAGTAGCAGCTAAATTTGTACTTTTTCGAAAATGCATAAAAAATACTACCAAATATCTCGAAATCAACTTTTGCTTTTTTGTCCTTCGATGTCATATATAAACAACAACACCACGAGTCGTGACAGTTTAATTGGTATCAAGCCCATTCATGTATCGAATCGCAGTAGCCGACGACTGCTTTGATGAACGCGTGTAGTCCTTTGTATTATTCAGCTTTTTGTTGGTGGCTGCGTCCCCAAATGCGCACCCCACTTTGACAAGTCGTCCGTCCAATGTCAATTTTGACAAATCATCAGTCTTGTCAAATTTGACAAACCGTCCTTCAGATTCAATTTTTTGATCGTGGTAGGCGTTCACTTCTGCTCTCAACTATAATTGAACGTCAAATATAAATAGTTTTTCAGTTGAAAAACTAAACTGATTTCGGTACGGATCCGCAGTCAACTGTAGTCCCATTAAACAGCGGCACTTAACTCGAAATGTGGATACAGAACATCTGCTATTCAAAACTATTCGCTACTCACAATCGGCATACAAAAATCGGTCGACCAATACGGCAATTAATCAGTCTTGTCATGTAATTGGGCGATTAGCAAACTGAGTAAAACCAATCAGCGATACTCAATCTAGTCGAAACTAATAAGTCAGGTGAATTGCAACCGATTTCTTCGGTAAACGCAGATGCAGCTGTAGCTGACAATTATCAATTCTTGGTGCAAAATTTTGCTACAAATTTGTATTCAAAATCAGGTGTGAACAAACATTGTTTAGGTCTAAGTTTAGGTACTTTATCGTTAGAAGATGCTTTTCCGGGTAGTTTAAAAGCAAGTTTCGTGTGCTATTATTAGTCAATTTCATGTGGGATGAATTTGGGTAAGAGAAGAGGTTCAAATCGCATAATTCTCTCGACACTTTCAAACAGCTGAAAATATGCTTATAAATAAATTCACGAAGAAATTAAAATCATCGAAAAAGGCGTTTGAAAATAAACTAATAAATTTTAAATTTGACGTTTAACGTTTATTAAGAAAATAAATAAGCAGGATACATGATAGCCGTGAAACTCAAGGCTGATGAGACCGCTTGTCAAAATTGACACCGCTGACGAGTTGTCAAAGTTGACACTGTACAAACGACTTGTCAAAATAGAGTGCGCATTTGAAAACGCAGCCACCAGCAAAAAGCTGAATTAGTTCCGTTAAAATGGATAAAAGAAAATCATTCGATCTCTGGAAAGTGACCAAAGGTGAAAATAGAAGTAAAATAAAGGCTGGGTTTGAGAAAATTATGAGATCATTTGATGTGGGAGAAAATGAAAAAAAGAATTTCGCTCGGAATGCAAAAGCTGTAGCAATTAAAACATGTGAAAGGTTTGATCAATTTTGGAAAGATAGTCATCAAATTGAGACGAAAGTGCTCGATAAAAATTCGAAATATTTTGAGAAGCTGTTAACAGTTCCAAAAAAATGCACTTCCTCCCAAACCAGCATTCACAGAAATTCGTCGCTTACTCAGAACAGAATGAAGGGTAATCCTTAATTCATTCGCTTTTTAAAGTAACATGCTCTACATTTTATACTGTTCATATAATGTTCAAAATTATAGGACGACGATGCTGATGATGTTGATGATTGTGATTATAATAATTATGATGATGTCGATTATAATAAAATAGTTATGTAGAATAGTAAAATAAATATCTGCTTGAGCCTAACGTTTTCAATCTTTGTGTACATATATTTGAAAAGCTCAAAAAATCATTTAAAAACTCGACTTTTTGATCTAGTAAAGCAGGTGCTAAATGGCGATGACCAGGCCCTTAACCCATTCATGCCCATGTTGTTTGTGGACAACAACGTTTTTAAACAGCTATAACTTTTGATTGAGGCGAGATTTGCTCACAAAAACAAGTAAAGCTCATTAATGTGATTATCGCCTTTAATTTGAGTATTAACAGTTACAAGGATCAGCTCTAGAACTGAAGTTATTGCAATTTGTCTGATTGGATTCCGATGGAGCAGTGCTGCCAGGGATAGTTTACGTTGACGACGGAAAATGATTCTTCGTTATAGTGCAATATTATTGAAAACTGATAAAACTTATCAATTGAGACTGTCGTTGCTACGTTTTCTACGTAATTGGACTATTGTAATTATTCTAGGAGAATTGCATTGAGCATTACAAGGTAAAAATTGACCAGCTTCTAGCACTGCCATGGAAGCACCTATCTTTATGAAAATAGGCTTCTCGTGTTTCTTGACCCAACCGTTTTCAAGGAAAAATAGTTTTGAAACCCTACATGCACTAGAAAAAAGTTGGACATGAAAGGGTTAAAAACAGCCGTAAGCTGATGTCATTTGATCATAAAGTTGATGTCAACATTTTTCGCTGAAGGATAAAAAAGCAAAAGTGGATTTTGAGAGACTTTATAGTATTTTTGATGCACTTTCGAAAAAGTACAAATTTAGCTGCTACTTTTTGCAACCTTCTGAGTTAGAGGTCATTGAAAACTATCATTTTTATTTAAAAAAATGATCGTAACTCGATAACGAAAAATGATATCGATTAACATTCTTCAGCAAAAATATGTGCAATGAAAAGTACTAAAATTGCTTCATAGAGAGTATTAAGATGGACAAACTACTTAAAAAGTTATAGTTAAAAAACTGACTTTTTCAGAAACTCCCTAGGTTAAAGAAGAAAAATCATTATAACATGAAAACCGATAGTGCTATAACTTTGATGCATTTGAAAATGTTACTTATAAAACATTTTTCTACAACTTTGCTGAAGTAAGTACCTTGCTACACCATTTAGTTCGAAAAATATTTTTTCGAAAAGAATGTTCGAGAGGACCACCCTAGTTACATTTTACTTTAAAAGAAAGCCAATTTAATTTCCAAAAATATTTTCTCAGACAAAATTTCTCTAAAATGAATGGTTTGAGATTTATTGATTTTTGTACCGAAAAACCGCTCTTGTGACCCATAGTGAGTTCGTGTGCTTCGACGACGACGTGGACATAAACAAGGAGACGGTAGCAGATCTATACACCCGACTGAAGCGCGAAGCAGCACGAGTAGGACTCAAGATAACTTTGTCTAAGACGAAGTACATGCTGGCTGGCGGAACCGATCGCGATAGGGAATGCTTGGACAACAGTATTACGATCGACGGCGACGAGTTCGAGGTGGTTGACGAGTTCATCTATCTAGGCTCATTGGTGACTGCGGACAATAACACCAACCGGGAGATCAGAAGGCGTATTTTCTCTGGAAGTCGTGCTTACTATGGGCTCCACAAAACTTTGAGATCCAGAAAGCTTCACCACCGCATGCTCGAGGAGGATCTTCAAACCTTCGAAGTCTTCAAAAGAAGGGTGCTGAGAACGATCTTCGGTGGTGTGCAGGAGGGTGGCGTGTGGAGGAGACGGATGAACCACGAACTTGTGCAACTCTATGGTGAGCCAAGTATCCGAAAAGTAGCTCAAGCTGGAAGGGTACGGTGGGCGGGGCATGTTGTGAATATGCCGGACAACAACCCCACCAAGTTGGTTTTCACCTCCAATCCGGCAGGTACAAGACGGAGAGGAGCGCAGCGTTCCCGGTGGCTGGACCAAGTGAAGCAGAACCTGGCGAGTATCGAGCACCTGAGATGTTGGAAACAAGCAGCAACTGACAGAGTGACGTGGCGGAATATTGTGGAACAGATTTCATCATGTTAATATGGTGAATAATCAGGAAGTAATAATAATAAACGCCTACAAAATCAGCGCTTCAACGTATCAGCTTATGAAAACTGTAGATTATTTAAAAATTAATTAAAAATTATGAAACCGCGGAATGAAATGTTGGGTACTGTACTTGCAAATGACTTCTTCGACGTTCTCGTCGTCGCCAGAGTGTGTAATTGAAGTTGTGCATTCCGATTAACGTGGTTGCGTAGCTGGGCGACAATCACGTTTGCGCTTCAGAGCATTTTTTGGATTCCTTTTTCTTCCCTTTTTCGATCATGTTTTTTTTTCGATTATCTACTGCAACAACCCCTTAAATGATTATATTGTTAACCTACGAGAGATATCTGACGCGCTTTCATTGATGACGAGCACTTTTCTTTCACACGAGCACGTATTGTTTCGAATGGAACCTTGAATTGTTTAGAGGCTGATCGAATACTGGCGCTACCTTTTAGTGATGTAATTGCGTGCTTAATTTCCTCTTCGCATCGCTTTGACGTTTCTCGCACGAAATTATACAATTATTTTTAATTCAAATTTACATTGTAAGAGTGACCTATAGTGCCCCTAAACGGATGACCTATCGTGCCCCCAAGCGTATGTTTCATGTTAAACCAACACAATACTCGTGCTCAGCATTAATTTTTACGTAAGAAACAACTCACTTGGCTTTTTTTACATTGATTAAATGTACTGTACTGAGGACGAAAGACAATGCGTTTTCACAGAACAACGCTGATCCAAGGTGACAGCCGAAATAACAGTCGTCAACTAGACTTTGTTCCCAAAATATTTCCGACTAGTTTTAGCTAATATTGTTAACTCTTGCTGATCTCGGATAATTCCACCTAGTTTTGAATAATCTTGGTTTCGATACCATTTCAGAACTCGAATAGGGAAATTTTGCTGCGACTGGAGACATACCATTACAGAAAAAAAATTATATCGTTGAATAAAAAAATGTTTCTAAAAAAAGAAGTACTCTCTTCAGAAAAGTGGATGAAATCAAAATTATGCAAAGCTTATTAAAATGGGTACCCTAGCTCATGATAAGCCCATATTACCCCCATAATCATGGTAAAATTTCACCCCCATTGCATGGTATTTTGATAATGTTTTGAATGGGATGAACTCATGAAAACACCATCACCATGGTCCGGTAGAGCCCATGCAAAATTAGATGTTAGATGTTGTTTATTATAGAAGATTTAACTCTAAGGGTCATTCTCCTCCGTCCCATGAAAAATTCATATTGTGGTGTATTTATGGGTCATTGAGTCACATTATTTTATGGTGTTTTAATGGTTGTGAAAATTGGTTCGGACCATATTTATGGTCTTTTCAAGAGGTTGTATTGTGTCTGTCTCATGAGAATTTGCTCGGGTACAACATTATTTGGATTTGCTAGTCTAGATCAATAAAGTCGCTCTGGCCAGATTGGTCACCTACAACGGTTCTTGATTCCATATAAACAGGAACTATTGTATTATCTACGATAAATTTCGCGCAATGTGCTCTGAATATGTAAATTCACAAAAAAAATCGCATTAATTTTTTAAGTTGTTAAATAAACGAACCCAACTCTCTACAATTCACAAATATGCTCGAATCCGTAGATGAACCTATTCATAGCAGATTTAGTTTTTTGGGCTAAATTATTTTAAGGATTTTGCGGAAAAAATCGTTCATATTACGAAAGATGCTCGTAAATTCTAGAAACACTTTCGTATATTTCATCAAATAATTCGTTAGATCAATGAAACCGATTCGTAATAATCCTACGAAAATCGTTTCGTGGTTTTACGAAAGACTCGTAACAAAAATAAAAAAAAGTTTCGATAGAACTATGAATGATTCTTCATATATACGAAAGAATCGTATTTTTTCTAAACGAAACCTATTCACGTATCATCTCATTGTGGGCATAAATCGACGCATCGGTCCCGAAATAATTGGTTGATTCAATGCCACGACGTCTAGCAGATGTTATAAGTGCTCTAGAAGGATGAAAAAAGTATTAAGTTCTCAATTGAAATCTGCTTTGTGATTAAGATTGATTGATTCGGTTTCGTACTGTATAATTATTTCTTAAGAATTGATTGTAAATTAATAAATTTAAAAATAAGAAGCATAATAATAATAAAGTCAATATATGTTCCATGTGACTTGTTTCGGGCCAAAGTACCGCACAAAAATCGATTTCACTTAAATTTGGGTTTTAGAACTAATATTTTATAGTAGACAGTATACTTATTTCGCGTACTGCAGCTTTCACGGTGCACATTACATACCAATTAGGCTGTTTAAACCTTACCTTACTACTGAATTGTCCAGCTGAATACTTCTAAGTGGAAGTACTCACTTATTTGGATATGAATCATAGAAAGGTTGCACTTGAGATAGTGTTATTTGAACTACCCATTCCTGAAGACTATTCTACTCGGTTACTATGAAGCAGATTAAATTCTGTAGTCTTTTGTTCTGATACTTATCTACTGGGGATATACTGCGAATATATCTAAAGATCCATTTGAAATTGAGAACTGAATGGATTGATATGATTTTCTTGATCAAAAATATATGATAATATGATAATTCATTTGAATGTATGGCGTCAGAAGTAATAAATGTTTCAAAGCAGAAAACTTCTTTGAGGCAGCAATCACGTTCACTTGCTTTTGAATACTTTTCAGTTTATTTGATGTAAATTTCCACCTCACACTAAATATCGAAAATACATTTTAACTATCAAAATGCATCACTATTTGCAGTTTTCATTACACGATAGAGTCCATTCTATTTGACATTTGCCAAAAATCACTTTGATCAATTACCAATTACTTAAAAGTCCATAAAATTAAGTCTAATTACCATAAACAGCATTAACACTACACACGAACACGCTGAGCAAAACGGAAGCACTAGTTTCAAATAGATTCATTTCTCCTACTTTGTATTTACGATAAAGTTAACCTTTTTCAAACGAATCGTAAGAAGCGCAAAAATCTACTGAGTTTCAACGACCGTGGCTCACTGTTTCGAGCTATTGCATGTAACGCGTGTCCAGAATTCCCGGCGACCTATTGACAAATGCCACGGAGCTGTCGAACGTTCTACCATTGTCGCCCTTAAATCATTCCATCTGAGATATCAGCCCGAACCGCGCTATCTGTGAAATAGCCAAGTGCGGTTGCATATTTATTATCAACACACATGTACTCTCCTCAAGCAGGTGGTGAACAGTTTAATGATATTTGGCCCCAGCCTAATTGAGGCAATAACTCGAATATCTAGATGTTGTCTGGTTGAGCTGTTTCCGCCCGACTCACAACCCTTTGGTACCAAAGCGATTGTAAACAAAAACGAACGCGGTTTATGACAACCAAAAATCCACTTCAAACTAGCTGCTGCGTTGAGGACTAACGCGCTTAGATACTTTTGATACGATTGCTGGAATCCCGGATGTGCGAGTGTTTTGCAAGTACCTAACTGTAAACAAATTAAACTTACCTAAATCCACCTAGTGTTGTAATGTGGCCTTTCTCTTCCCGAGCAAACGGAAAGTCCATAATACCCCCATACTCATGGGGCTTGACATGGGTGTTTGAAATGGGTTCAACCCATGAAAACACCATTACCATCGTCCGGTAGATCCCACATAAAACACCATATGTTGGTGTATTTATGCGTTATTGAGACCATTTTATGGTGTCTTGATGGTTGCGAATTTTGGCACGGACCATGTTTAAGATCTTTTCAAGGGGCTGTGTGGTGTTCGAACCCATGAGTATTTGCTCGCGTTATGCGCATGCAATATTCAATGGTATTGTTCGAATAATGGAACATACACGTTGCTACGATACGAAAACAGAACCGTGGACAGAAATCGCTACTTTGTTCAGATTAGAATCCATAGCTTCTTTTTTTAAGACTCGTGAACTAGGGTTATGGTTCTAGCACGTTGTTCCAATGTTATTTTTTAGGGCGAACTCGTTCACATATTTGGAAGTAATTCTAAGACTTCGAGTAAATTTGTTCTTTTCGAACCGATTCACATGATCACGTGTGCTAAATGAGTAACTTTTTGTAGTAACTTGCGTATACATGACTTCAAGCGATGAGAGAGGAGAGGGGGAGGGTAGTCCATGGCAATTGTCAAAGGGCCCGGGTCTTGTTTGAGAGTTTGCATTTTTACCTGAAAGTAAAATTGAATTGACGGAAGATAGACGAAAAATTTCGGTATTCATATTATTAAAAAATAGTGATTAAACTTACTTTGGATTCATTCGCTCTATTAAGTTGTTATATGATGAAAGCAGGAAAAAATTAAAAGACATTTTAATTTAACCCTTACACTACCAGATTATATTTCTTCTGAAAATTTTGCTTTCATTTCGTCAATTTTTGACCGATTTGAATGGAAATGGCTTTTAAAGATCTTAGTTCAGTTTCTGTATCCCAATTAGAGTTCGAATCCGTTGACTTGTGGGGTATATTTGGCATCCAAGTAAGGTGACGGACGAGTTTTGGAGAAACTAATGCAAGTTTTTCTTTCTAAATTGACCTACATATGACTATTTTCCAGACCATTCATAATGGACATGAATTGATTGAAGATAGGTGGCCACCGCAAAACCCCATTTCGGGAGAACTTTGGAAAATGTAAATACTTTTCTCTCATTCCAGCTGCTGTATTCATAGATTTGTACGAATTGCGAAATTCTTCTAATCATACTCTCCTACAGGACCCTCAACCTCGGTATGACCATTCCGGCACCGGTTCCAGATGGAACCAAATAAGGGCATTTGATGCGATTTTGAAAAGTGGCTGTTCATGAACCACGTAGACTCATGGAGGAGCGGGAGGTCCAGCAAAAGTCTACGTTTATCTACGAGGACGGAGGGGGGTATTAGCAAAAGTTTACGTAGACTTAGATTTTTTGTTATTCTCGTGTGACTAATTATAAATGGGATTTAAAGTGTGTTGTGCTATCATACTAGTCGATGCAGCTAGATGTATTTCTGCAGACACTTCGAAGCTAGCACATTATTGAGGAAAATACCTCTTTAGGCGACCACTCAACCCAAAACGCACGTAGGGGAATTATGGTTGAAACCGACACCTTAAGCTAAACAATTTTTCTAAGTTGCCATAAAACCAATAAAATTCTAGTTTTTATGCAGAATTATTCTTCAGAAAATTCTTAGCAAAGACTTAATTTTTTCAGCGCTTCAAAAAATTAATTTCATTAAAAATTATTGGTTGTAAAACTTGGAAAACGAAGTGACTTTTTGTTGGCACTGCGGGTAAAACCGACACCCCATAGGGGTAACAAAACAACCCATCCATTTAATGACACTGTTTGCGTTTCTATACAAAACGCAGTCTTTTTTGTAGTAGTGAATTATACTTCGTAATACGAACTGATGACACATATAACCGTACCAAATGTTAGCACCTCTGAATCGCTAGAATTCGTCGTATTTTCTGGTGCTCAAATATTGTATTTTTTCATTCTTGCATAAAATTCCGTCTCTTCAGATTCGCAAACTGCCTGAATTATATAATTTTTTAAACCAACATTCATGAAAGATCATTCAACAATACGTGTTTCACATCTAAATCTCTTTGCGTATTATTTTTCATGATAATTAGTAATAAACCAAGTCAACAGGAATTTATCGGAAAATATCGGTTCAACTTTCTAAAATGGAATATAAATTTTGACAAGTACGGTTTTATGGGGTACATTCGTACCCCAGAACTAAAATCGCTCTAGTATGTCTAATTTTTATTAAATTTATAATTAAATTGGATAGTTTTAGTCTAAAATCATTCGTAAAGTAACCTGTTTAAAAATATTCGTGTTTGGCTATTTAATTAGGTAATATTTCATTTTGTATAGAACAAGTCTTTAAAATACGTCAAAATTCTCTTTTTTTCTTCATATTGCTATAACTCCGGTAGTTTCAAATCGATTTTGACCATTGGTACGACGTTGTAAAGCTTATTAAATTTCCTTTTGAACAATTTTTTTCAAAAACTGGTCAAAAAGTATATTTATTCCGATGCTTTTTTGAAAACCAAACCCCTACACAAACGTTATAAATACAGCAATATGCAGTAACAGAGATGAAACAGGAAGGCGTCGAAGGAATAGGTAGAGCCGGTGCAGTGTACGTGTATATAAAGTAAGTATGTTCCAGAGCTTGGGCTGCAGAAGATAACGATTCGAATGATGCGTAGTATATACAAATCATATTCACGAATGTGTTTTGACTCTTTCATCCGCAAAACAAAAATTACGATACCGATCCAAATGCATTTTCTAGTTGCTTTGCTATTGTGCTTTGTTATACCAAATAACAGATACTATTATTCAGCAGAGTTGAAACTTATACAATTTTACACATGTTTCTCGCTTACTATGTATCGATATTTTGCTTTTAAAAAAATATATAATTTTTTTTTGAATTATGTACACACGACAAAACACTAACGCTAACGGTTTTGTGGACTACATTTGTACCCCAAACACACTTTAAGCAAGCACTGTTGAATTGGTCAAATGAAACAAATAGGTTGTACCTGCCTTCACGGAAGTTTATTAATCAAATTGGTTTATGATAAAGATTTCTTGCAATTCTTGCAATAAACTGTAACGGAAAAATAAGGATTTGGACTCATAAATTTGTTGGTACTTTGGTGTCATTATGGCGGCTCAAATTTAAAAAGGGCGCATTATTTTTTTAAAAGCAGATAGTTTAGGCCAAATTTATTTTCTAGAAACTGTCTTTGTCCCATCAGACCTAAACCTAGCTTCACTTCCGCCAGGTTTCGTTGTTCATGACACGCATATGGTGATGGGATAATAGCACCATTATCAAATCAGTGGTACATATATGATACAAGCAATTTCTGTCAGATTGTTCCCGGGCTGAGCTTTTTGGTTAAAGGTTTGGTTAATTACGACGGGCAAGGTTGTTGGAAACTGTGACCATTAAGCTTTCTGTTTCCCCATGAGTTGGCCGCCGATATAACTTAATTTCCGGTTAAGATATCAATGATTTATCAAGTTTCTCAGCACGTTACAAATTTGACGTTCAATAATAGTAAATATAAATGCGGATTTGTTTTTCCAAATGCAGATATAACTCAATGCGTATGGTGCTACTTCAGATTCGAGTGATTCTATTCTTAGATGAGTCAAGGGTCCAGCTCGGGTGCCTAGAATTAAAAATCTTCGAGATCTTTGGTTGATTCTCCGTATTAGCAAGTTGGATTCGGATCGGGCTTCCCAAATTTAAAATTTTCGGGTTCGGGTCGGGTTCGGGTTTTCAAATTTTAAAATTCTCGGGTCGGGTAGGGTTTGCGTTTTACAAAATTTTCATTCTCGGGTACGGGTCGGGCTCGGGTTTTTAAGTTATAAAATGTTCGGGCTCCGGTCGGGTTCGGGTTTTTCAAATTTTATAATTTCGGGCTCGGGTCGGGTTAGGGTTTCTAAATTTTCATGCGCTCGGGTTCGGGTCGGGTTCGGGTTCGTAAAAATTGAAACCCGACCATCTCTACTATACATAAGAGTATTTTATGCTATAGGTTTATTTATTGATATGAGTATTTCCAAATAATCTTTGTGCACATCATAGCAACCTCCAGTGTCATTTTATTTCGTAAGAGAAGATTTGCAAGTGCTCTACGTTTTGCTAATTGGATTCATTCACTTATAAGTGACACACACACTTCTTAGTAAAACTTTCTTTTTCAGATTTGATTTTTCGGATCATCAGCGATCTATTGGGGTATACATAAGATCATTGTCTCATTGTGATAAAGTTCGTCTAAGAAAAACCAAGAGAACACTAGAAATTCGGTTTGATGATCTTTTTGCAGAAATAGCAAAAGCTTCGATAGAATCAGATAAGCAAAAATTCAAATTAATAATTTTTAAAGAGACTTACAAGAAATGAACACAATAAAAGTATTTCTGTGTATTTCTGCTAATACTATAGTGTTCTAATAGGCTAATTGAAGTGTCACAAAGATCTCCAGTATTTTGAAATGAATCGTAGGTATACACAACCATCTTAACAGCGTGGCGGTTTTACCCTAACCATAGGGTGTCGGTTTTACCCCAACAGCGCACATTTTTTTTTTATAAAAGCAATTAAAAATATTGAATTTCTCAATAATTTCGTCTTCAATGCACCTAGTTGATCATAGGACAGGCCGATAATAATAGGTACTGAAAAATGGGGTGATTTGAAAAGCTTTTGTTCGGTTAAAACCTTAAAATCTACCAACGAAATTTAACATCCAGACGAGTATGAGCGCTGCTGTCGTATTTTTTATGACATTCGGCGTACTAACTTAAATCCAATTTTTCTTCAAATGCTCTAAATAAACGTACTAATAATAATGTATCATTATGAAATGAATAAAAATTTGATTTCTAGGAAATGTTGTGGGGTGTCGGTTTTACCCACAGTGTCGGTTTTTCCCACAATTCCCCTAATTTTTAGTCAAAACAACAACCCGAAAAGTTGCTGTTTCTTGCGTATATTTAGAAATAGTTTTGGTTTCGTGAAACAATTCTAGGAATAACACAAAATGACAGTTCTAAAGTCGTGAATTATCATCTGAGACACCACTAGTTAACAGACATGCAAATGATCAAAGTTAAACATTACAACCACCATGCTAACAAGAAAACGCCGATTATTAATTTCGGTGGTTCAATCAGGTGTAGTTAAACTTCTACAACAAAGTGTTTACTAGAATTAATCAGTTTGAAATTTATCTTGCTATCATTTACACTGATTTCAAAATCTTTAAACGCCCATTAAATTCATCCGGTCAACTCCATATATTTCGGTTCTGCTACAGTTAAGCTTTCCGATAATATTCTCAGGTGATAAGACTATTAATTTTTTAAGAAAAATGTAAACTTTTGAAAAAATTTGGATAGTTTCGTCCTCATAATTCCCTTAATTTAGGAATATTGAAGTTTGTTCTCGAAAGGTGAAATTTGTGTGCATGTTTGGTTTGATATTTCTGTCTGGATAATAGTAAATATCGACAGCATAATTTCAAATCGTTTCCTAAAGTTATCAATTTTTAATGCAACTCTGCACTGTTGGTGTAATTGCCATTCTGCGCTGTTGGTGTAAGTGGAATTTCGGCTAAATCTGAATTGGTTATAGCATCATATCTTTTGAAATATTCTCGAGTGACTTACTTTAAAAAGAAGTATTCTGCTAAACAAATATTTGAAAGCACTTTTAAATTTGCACTTGTATTATATAGAATACTACACGGTTTTAGTACAAGTCCAACTGATAATATAATGAAATTAAAATGGAAATTGAAGATTATAATGTGCTAATGATATTAACATTTTCCACAAAGAAAAAAATTAAAAGGTCAACGAAGCCTTTTGGTAAGGGGGGGAGGGGTTTGTTGGTAATGGTCTACTGGGTAGGAAGGGGGGGGGGTTGAAAAATCTCAAATTTCGGCCGATGTGGTTCATGAACGGTCCCAAACCAGGATATCGGTTTCCTATTATCAAAAAAAAAAACAGTGAAAACTATCATCAATATGGGTGTAGTTTTCCAAGTAGCAATTGAAATGCTTGATGGATTTATCATTGCTTTATCTTGGTTTTAATGGATTACATATATTTTTGTGACGAAACATTTGACATAAAACATAAAACACTCAATACTATTCTTCTGTCCCCGACGGAACTAGATCAAAGTATAACTTCGAGGATTGTTCTTTCATGTCACCTTTTTCTTTTGCTCACGAGTTTCCCACAATTAACTCGGAGCCTCACTTGATCCATCTATTTAGCTTCCGACTTTCCTCTTATTTTCCGTCATTCTCTCCATTATTACGTTTCCATCCTCTGCGTGCTTGAACCATTTAAGAACTTAACTCTGATATTGTCCAACGGTAAATCACCGCAAACCATTTAACTCTTGTTTCTATAAGCCATTTAGCACCGATTTCTGTAAGCTATTTAAATCACAGTTTTGTCGAGGTCCATTCGGATAGTCTTCCGAAGGCGGTGGTCAGCTATTTTCGTCCGCGTCCCTTATCAACTATTTTTATAAAGTGATTCATCAGCAGTGATATCTTTGAAAATGAACCACCTTGGTTATGCAACTAATTTTTTCCGATCTTTTTTAAAAGCAAAAAATAAAGCAGTCTTAATTTTGTTATATTCTGAATTGCACATATTTTGTCATATGTAATTTTAAATGTTCTTTCATTTGATGGCATTGTAAGGGAACACATATCCGCCGGTTGATGCAAATCGAGCTGACACTTCTTTAGACTGAGCAAACTAATCTATCTGTTTGTTTAGTGTTTATTTGACTAACTAGGAAACGAATCCACTGGGTCTTTAATGCTTGTGGGAAATACGCATGGTCTTGGCGGAGTGAATGACTTTTGTATGAGGGTTGAGAATTGACAATTCGCAAGAACAATTCAAAACCAATTACCAATGTGCAGCAATCATTTCAGCACGAGGACCAAATGTTTTATTGTCATATTTAATGGTTTACTTTGAGTCCATTAACTCGTCAATCAATTATACTGAGCTAAGAATAAGTACGTACTATTTGGAAACGGGGGTTGATACGTGCATGATGTTATATCGTTTAGGAACGCAGCATCGATATTTTTGTCTGTTTCGCATCTTCATTGTAATATCGCAACGTTTACTCGAACGAGGTAGAAAATTTCAAGTTACGGGATCTCAATGTGCTTGTGATAATACTCCTTTATTTATAAATTCAGCCGCGCTATTAGGAGGAAGAGATATGACTAATTGTGGCATAAATGGGAAAGGAGCATGTCATGTGCTTTGACGCAATCGGCCGTTTTACGCACGATTGCGCCATGTATATAGGAAATTCCATAGAACATGGACACTTTTGCGGTATTAAAGTGCTCCTACAAAAAGAAAGAAAAACTGAAATCATTTGGTTCATATTAGACCAAAGGGATAAATAAAGTGGTACAATGAGAGAGTATTGGGCAATATTTATGAGGCATAATTTATGAATGTTCCACAACACCACTTTTAAACTCTTTGTTTACGGTCCATTTTATATTGTCGACAACACTCCCGACAGCCGGCTGTCCGGAATTCAAGTTGATTTCGATTAAACAAACTCTCGATAAACGATTACCCAGAGTTTAAACGCCTTAACATCTAGATCATTTACATATCCCACAGTCAATAAACTATACAAACTTTTTAGGCACGAAAATATATTCTCAGCAGGGCATTGAAAAAACAAAAAAAAATTGAATTCTCAGAGCCCCCCCGCTCTCATTTTGTGACCAATGTCAAAGTAAGCTCAGATGCCAAATTTCACATCATTTGGATAATTCTAGACTCCCGTCCACTTCGCTTGAAATTTTTGAAATTGGTACTATGGGAAAATATGGAGGAAAAATATATTAAATGCTATAACTTTTGATGTAGCAATTAAAAAAAACACAATTCGTATTCTTTTTAAAGGAAATAATATTAGTATTTGAATGGAGATATTTATGTTTCTAGAAAAATACAGGAAAGTGGGGTACTGGGTCATTTTGGCCCCAAAATCCCCTATTTCCAGTAATTTTTCTGCTCCGTGATGCAAATCATACATATTTTGCAGTTTTTTTAATGTGAAAAACCTGTTTTAATCGACCTAGCGGTGCAATTGTGCCTTTCTCAATCATGAACACGAGAATTTTTTAGTTTTAGTTTTTAGTTTAGTTTTAGTTCATTTTAAAGATGACATTTTAGCGAAATTTTTACCTTTTTTGCTTTCATCGGAGTATCGGTTTGAATCGCAATTTGCTATGTGATCGCACGCCACAACCCGTAACTCCAGAACCGGAAGTCGGATTGGGCTGAAATTTAATAGCCATTTACGGGGGCGTAACACCTTTCATTTGAGACTATGTTTGGTTGAATCGGTCTAGCCATCTCCGAGAAACCGATGTGACTGTTATTCTGAATTTGGATACTTCCGCCGGGGCTTCCAGAACCGATGATGGTGGCCAATGTGGCCAAAAAGACTTTGAATGGATGTTAGTGACCTAATACTACAAATTGAAGCAGTTGTGGTCATATTTTGGAAAAAAAATCATCTTTATACATTCATTGCAGAATTTATTAAAATCGACATTTTCTGCGTGATCATGCTCACCACCCTGTAATTCCGGAACCGGAAGTCGGATCCATCAGAAATTCAATAGCAGCCTATGGGAACGTTGTATCTTTCATTTGAGACTAAGTTTGTCAAAATCGGTTCAGCCATCTCTGAGAAAAATGACTGACATTTTTTATCACATACACACACAGACGCACATACACACACAAACATACATACATACACACGCACAGACATTTGCCGAACTGAATCGAATGGTATATGTCACTCGGCCCTTCGGGCCTCCGTTAAAAAGTCGGTTTTCGGAGCGCTTGCAATACCTTTCTATTGAGAAAGGCAAAAATCTCAGAAATCGAACGGAATCTTTTTGACCTTTGTTCGAATACGAGAAGTTGGGGTTATAGGGCCTTTTGTCATTCATATTAAATTTTATCATTTTCTCGTGCATATATCTCTATTATTCTTCAATCAATTTTCATAGATTGTACCGTATTGAACGTATAAAATCCTTAGAAACAAAATAAAAATAGATTCGTTACCGGTAAAATTCAGAAAAATCAAATTATCTGACATACAGTCTCGATTTCGCATTTTTATCTTAAAATCGCACATATTAACTCCATTTAACAACAAAATTCTTATTTAATTTACTACTTTTAGCGTAAAATATGTTTGGGGATTACATGGTAAAAGTTTCCATCTTGGAAAAATAGGGGAAGTTGAGGTATTAGGACATTTAATGAAAAAATGTGATTTGTAGAGATAATGTCAAAACATTTGATGTTTCTGAATTTTACCGATAACGAATCTATTTTTGTAGCATTCCTTAGAATTTTCCACGCTCAACAAGTTACGTTTTATGAAAATTGATTGAAGGATAATAGAGATATATGCACGAGAAAATGATAAAATTTAATATGAATGACTAAAGGCCCTATAACCCCAACTTCTCGTATTCGGACAACGGTCAAAACGGTTCCGTTCGATTTCTAAGATTTTTTTAAATTAGAAAAACTGCAAAATATGTATAATTTGCATCACGGAGCAGAAAAATTATTAAAAATAGGGGATTTTGGAGCCAAAATAACCCAGTACCCCACTTTCCCGTATTTTTCTAGAAACAGAAATATCTCTATTCAAATACTAAGGTTATTTTCTTTAAAAAGAGGTATAATTTGTAATTTTCTGATTGCTGCTACAAAAGTTATTGCATTTAATATATTTTTCCTCCATATTTTCCCATAGTACCATTTCAAAAATTTCAAGCGAAGTGGGCGGGAGCCTAGAATTGTCCAAATGATGTGAAATTTGGCATCTGAGCTTATTTTGACATTGGTCACAATATGAGAGGGGGGGGGGCTTTGAGAATTAAAAAAAAAATTTGCTATGCCCTAATTCTCAGTCGCATCGCTTGCTTGACGCGAATCCTGACTAACAACCCACCCACTACCCAATCCGTGGTTCCTATGGGAGTGTCACTGAGTCGAGGCCTTCCATTAAGTAAGTACCACATCAACACTTCCTTTCTCATCCCAAGTTCCGGTAAAGATGGTCATGGCCCGCAATGGTGATTCTCAGGCGAACTTCTCGCTTGGACTGGATCAATTGTTATTTTCCCAAACAATGCTCCTCAAGTAGTCTGGCTGGAAATGAGAGTCATCAGTCTGCAATCTACGAAGTATACCGTGCTTACGCAACGGAACGATCCATTCGGATAGTCTTCCGAAGTGATCTCACCTTACTCCGACTGAGAGTTCCCCGGCGGCGGGATTTCTCCCGATACAGATATTCGTTTCCTTGAGCGGTAGTGCCAATTAGCCCCGCCGGTGGACCTTGCCTACTCAACGAGCATACCGATAAGTCGGGGTCCGCAGCCAATTTTCTGTACAAGCATCTTATAAAATATTTTAAGTAGATAACTCTTTCAAAAGGAACTTAGAGATCTCTATTTAGAGCATTAGGTGCATTTTTGACGAACATATTTCATTTTTAAATAAATAAAATATTTCGATGGTGCTTTGTCCCCAAAACACCCCCCGCTACTACGCCTCTGCACACAAGTTACTGTTTGCGCTGGCTTGAGTAAACGCAGAAAGCACACTGGGTATCGTGATCGCTGTCTTGGGTGATTGAGAATAGACTGTTCTATCAGTTTTAACACTGACTCGAACATACGAAGGATAGAATGGTATCAAGATAAAAAAAACCTGTTTTAATCCACCTAGCGGTGCAATTGTGCCTTTCTCATTTCTCTAAACTATGGCACGGAGGCTTTTTATGTTCAACATAATTGTGGAAATGTCCATTACATTCTTAGTACACTTTGCACTTATACACAATGGCATGCCAGCCACGAACTTGATGAGCTACGTGTCGACGGTGAAACACTTGAAACAAAAAAATATCATACTCCATTAGCCTAATCAGCATAAGATCAATGTTATCTGCTTGCTAACTCATTTTGTCATGCGGGGCTGGGTATGTGAAGAGGGCGAAAGTCCCATGAACAACACCACCCCAGCTTAAATTATTATGCTGATACAGTGGTGGTTTAAAGATGACGGGGTTGAAACGGAGGGGTATGAGGGCTGGATGGGGTGGTGGTCTGAGGGGTGATTTAAGGAGATTTTTAAAGGAGGGGCGCGAACAGTAGAGGGGGGGGGTGTAACCCCTCTCCGTAAACCATCAACTACGCCTCTGTTAAAATCCAGAAACCCTAAACGAGTCGAAAAAAAAATTTGGGGCCGGGATTAGGTTGACGTTTTTCAGAGTGATTTCATAACCTTTCTATATGAGAAAGGCAAAAATGTGCCAAAATCCAAAAAAGTGAATCGTAGTCAAATTTTTTTTTCGAGTTTGCATCAAATCTCGACGTTTCATGCACCTTGAACACATTTAGCATCAAAAATAAAAATTCTATTTTTAATTTTTTCTATAGTTTATATGAGAAATTTCTGTGTGGCCGTACTCTGAAACCCGTAATTCCGGAACCAGAATTCCGATCGATCCAAAATTCAATAGCAGCCGATGGGAAGGTTGCACCTTTCATTTGAGACTAAGTTTGGGCAAATCGGTCCAGCCATCTCTGAGAAAAATGAGTGACATTATTTGACACATACGCACATACATACACACACATACACACACACATACACACACACATACACACACATACATACATACACACACACATACAGACTTTTTCCGATCTCGACGAACTGAGTCGAATGGGATATGACACCCGGCCCTCCGGGCCGGGATTAGGTTGACGTTTTTCAGAGTGATTGCATAACCTTTCTATATGAGAAAGGCAAAAATGTGCCAAAATCCAAAAAAGTGAATCGTAGTCAAATTTTTTTTCGAGTTTGCATCAAATCTCGACGTTTCATGCACCTTGAACACATTTAGCATCAAAAATAAAAATTCTATTTTTAATTTTTCCTATAGTTTATATGAGAAATTTCTGTGTGGCCGTACTCTGAAACCCGTAATTCCGGAACCAGAATTCCGATCGATCCAAAATTCAATAGCAGCCGATGGGAAGGTTGCACCTTTCATTTGAGACTAAGTTTGGGCAAATCGGTCCAGCCATCTCTGAGAAAAATGAGTGACATTATTTGACACATACGCACATACATACACACTCACATACACACACACATACACACACACATACACACACACATACATACATACACACACACACATACAGACTTTTTCCGATCTCGACGAACTGAGTCGAATGGGATATGACACCCGCCCCTCCGGGCCGGGATTAGGTTGACGTTTTTCAGAGTGATTGCATAACCTTTCTATATGAGAAAGGCAAAAATGTGCCAAAATCCAAAAAAGTGAATCGTAGTCAAATTTTTTTTTCGAGTTTGCATCAAATCTCGACGTTTCATGCACCTTGAACACATTTAGCATCAAAAATAAAAATTCTATTTTTAATTTTTTCTATAGTTTATATGAGAAATTTCTGTGTGGCCGTACTCTGAAACCCGTAATTCCGGAACCAGAATTCCGATCGATCCAAAATTCAATAGCAGCCGATGGGAAGGTTGCACCTTTCATTTGAGACTAAGTTTGGGCAAATCGGTCCAGCCATCTCTGAGAAAAATGAGTGACATTATTTGACACATACGCACATACATACACACACACACACATACACACACATACACACACACATACACACACACATACATACATACACACACACATACAGACTTTTTCCGATCTCGACGAACTGAGTCGAATGGGATATGACACCCGGCCCTCCGGGCCGGGATTAGGTTGACGTTTTTCAGAGTGATTGCATAACCTTTCTATATGAGAAAGGCAAAAATGTGCCAAAATCCAAAAAAGTGAATCGTAGTCAAATTTTTTTTTCGAGTTTGCATCAAATCTCGACGTTTCATGCACCTTGAACACATTTAGCATCAAAAATAAAAATTCTATTTTTAATTTTTTCTATAGTTTATATGAGAAATTTCTGTGTGGCCGTACTCTGAAACCCGTAATTCCGGAACCAGAATTCCGATCGATCCAAAATTCAATAGCAGCCGATGGGAAGGTTGCACCTTTCATTTGAGACTAAGTTTGGGCAAATCGGTCCAGCCATCTCTGAGAAAAATGAGTGACATTATTTGACACATACGCACATACATACACACACACACATACACACACACATACACACACATACACACACACATACATACATACACACACACATACAGACTTTTTCCGATCTCGACGAACTGAGTCGAATGGGATATGACACCCGCCCCTCCGGGCCGGGATTAGGTTGACGTTTTTCAGAGTGATTGCATAACCTTTCTATATGAGAAAGGCAAAAATGTGCCAAAATCCAAAAAAGTGAATCGTAGTCAAATTTTTTTTTCGAGTTTGCATCAAATCTCGACGTTTCATGCACCTTGAACACATTTAGCATCAAAAATAAAAATTCTATTTTTAATTTTTCCTATAGTTTATATGAGAAATTTCTGTGTGGCCGTACTCTGAAACCCGTAATTCCGGAACCAGAATTCCGATCGATCCAAAATTCAATAGCAGCCGATGGGAAGGTTGCACCTTTCATTTGAGACTAAGTTTGGGCAAATCGGTCCAGCCATCTCTGAGAAAAATGAGTGACATTATTTGACACATACGCACATACATACACACACACACATACACACACACATACATACATACACACACACATACAGACTTTTTCCGATCTCGACGAACTGAGTCGAATGGGATATGACACCCGGCCCTCCGGGTCGGGATTAGGTTGACGTTTTTCAGAGTGATTGCATAACCTTTCTATATGAGAAAGGCAAAAATGTGCCAAAATCCAAAAAAGTGAATCGTAGTCAAATTTTTTTTTCGAGTTTGCATCAAATCTCGACGTTTCATGCACCTTGAACACATTTAGCATCAAAAATAAAAATTCTATTTTTAATTTTTCCTATAGTTTATATGAGAAATTTCTGTGTGGCCGTACTCTGAAACCCGTAATTCCGGAACCAG
Source organism: Topomyia yanbarensis (assembly GCF_030247195.1). Taxonomy (NCBI): domain Eukaryota; kingdom Metazoa; phylum Arthropoda; class Insecta; order Diptera; family Culicidae; genus Topomyia; species Topomyia yanbarensis. The sequence goes on along the minus strand of NW_026684035.1, from coordinate 89,245 downwards.
AATTCCGATCGATCCAAAATTCAATAGCAGCCGATGGGAAGGTTGCACCTTTCATTTGAGACTAAGTTTGGGCAAATCGGTCCAGCCATCTCTGAGAAAAATGAGTGACATTATTTGACACATACGCACATACATACACACACACACATACACACACACACATACACACATACACACACATACATACATACACACACACATACAGACTTTTTCCGATCTCGACGAACTGAGTCGAATGGGATATGACACCCGCCCCTCCGGGCCGGGATTAGGTTGACGTTTTTCAGAGTGATTGCATAACCTTTCTATATGAGAAAGGCAAAAATGTGCCAAAATCCAAAAAAGTGAATCGTAGTCAAATTTTTTTTTCGAGTTTGCATCAAATCTCGACGTTTCATGCACCTTGAACACATTTAGCATCAAAAATAAAAATTCTATTTTTAATTTTTCCTATAGTTTATATGAGAAATTTCTGTGTGGCCGTACTCTGAAACCCGTAATTCCGGAACCAGAATTCCGATCGATCCAAAATTCAATAGCAGCCGATGGGAAGGTTGCACCTTTCATTTGAGACTAAGTTTGGGCAAATCGGTCCAGCCATCTCTGAGAAAAATGAGTGACATTATTTGACACATACGCACATACATACACACACACACACATACACACACACATACACACACACATACACACATACACATACATACATACACACACACATACAGACTTTTTCCGATCTCGACGAACTGAGTCGAATGGGATATGACACCCGGCCCTCCGGGCCGGGATTAGGTTGACGTTTTTCAGAGTGATTGCATAACCTTTCTATATGAGAAAGGCAAAAATAAATCGAACTCGTCGGTAACTTTTCTACATTTATTTGCAGCCCCTAAATTGATTTTATCTGTAGAGCATATAAATAAATGATTTCGCGAAATAAGTATCATAATATAAATAAATTGTTTAAATCTAACAGAGACCTACGGAAGGAGTGAATACAACAAACGCTTCATATGTTTCCAGCAACATAATATCAATTTGTTCATTGTAAAAATATCACATCGTCATACTACCGGTTGCAACATAGGGGTAATTCATTTAGATAACATTTGATCACTAATCTAAGAATATTCGGCGGTCGAGTATCTTTTTTATTCTTAACAACTGCCACTGCTTTGCTAGTGGCAAAACAATAAAGCGAAAACCTGCACTCTATAGCATATTTCTATTCGATTCAAGTATGAACCAGCATCTTCTGTCAGCATTCGTCACCCGATGGGAAGAAGATGTCCAATTCGTTTAGCAACATAAAGGTGACCAATATGCCGTACCCGAAGAACAAGGCCAGACCAACGCGCTTCCGCAATTTAAATTTCGCCACATAAATGACAACGTAGAGAAAAGCAATTGCGAATAGTAGCGAGATGATCGAATATTGCATACCGTAGGAGGCGATCACGTAGTATGCGTTCGTAGTACTAGCTCCGTCGACCACCGTACGGATGAACCATGGCAAGCCTAGCGAAAACAGGATCGCCAACGAGTTTGCCCCCATAGCGTTTGATACTCCCATAGCACCGCTGCCTACAATGAATTGAATTTTAGAAGAAAAATCACAGCTTATTTATTTGTTCTAGACCTACCAGTTCTAATGACAATAACCGCCGAAATGGCTTCTGGCATGCAGCCACCAAAGGCCAAAAAGGTTAATCCCATTACCGTGTCAGGTATTCCCAAGGTGTAACCGATGATTGACATCATCCAAAATGTAAAGAAAGAGCAGCACCCGATAAGAATGATGCACATAACAAACGTTAGAGGGTACCAACGACGCATGGTTGCTGGATTCGGTATCATAAAAGTCAATACTAAACGTATTGGCCAGCTGTAAAACCACCAGAAACCACGCAGCCAAGTTTCTTTGGAAACTTTCCACAATGTCATGTTCGGATATTCCTCCGATTCGGGAATCACGTGTCGAGATGGTACTAAAAAGATAAAGACGCTCAAGCCACAGTCAATGCCATGCTGTACCGATAGAACCTACTATGCAATTCTCCCGCTTTCAGAGGAGTTTCAGCCATTTGGTCCGAAAGAATCGACGCAGTGGACATGCGAGTGCCCGGCTTTTCCAAAGTCCTACGCGGCGTAGTGGTTATCGATTTCACACCGCTACCTTCTTTTTCCGCTTGTGCTGCTGCTTCCGCTTCTGCCTTTTCAGTTGCTTCAATTTCCCGAACAACACGTGCACACAAATTCCACTTTACTTCGATGTACTTTTTAGCAAAGTTCATAATTCTTCTATTCTGGAACATGATCAGGAAATAGACGGCCAACAGAATGACAAATACCATAGCCTCGTACCAATAGATCCGACCGTCCCAGGCGAAAGCAATTAGAAGGCCCACGTGAATGCTGAAAACGATGGAATCCCGAGTCAAAGGCCACCAATCGAGCTGGACGGGCTGTAAGAAAAAAAAAACAACACAGTTAGTATCCAGTCTTCAACAGTTCAGGAATTACTTATACCTTCCTAGTAGCCAATCCAGCCAAAGCAGCGACTCCTAACGTATTAAACAGAAGCGATCCTAACACGGTACCTAGACCCATGTCGGAGTCAGCGATAAATGTGCTGATCGTGTTAGTGAAGAACTCGGGAATACTTCCGGCTATGGCCATAAAGGTTGCCGCGGCAACATCCTGCAAATAAAGTAAACAAAATTGTATTACCTACTCGTGAATAATTGGGTCCTCGATATTTGACTAAGGCCTAAATGAACAATAGCATTCAGATTTCAACATTTAAGAGCGTTAACAGCGCAGTATATTTTATTATTATGGACTGAAGCGAAAGCCAGGTAACACTAGCAGCCATACACTGGAGTTTACTTGCGATAAGACATTGTGTACTAAAATGACTTCTTACAATCTTGCATCTTTTTGGTACACTCATTCGGTGGGGTAATACAAAGACGCAAACAAAGTAATTGGTGAATTATTTTATGACAGCAATATGTTCAAGTGCCGCAAGCTCTGGTCAGTGAATTATTAAAACAATCGAAGTCACATCTTGGAATGATTTGTTTTGTTCGTTGCAATACCATTAGTCGGTTAAAACCGCTGTAAAGCGCTAACTGCGTGATTTCATACATTTTGGTGGAATTAGCCTTGTCCAATAAGCATAAAAAATCCTATCTGAACCCTAAAGTTTGGTGAATTTAGAATTTAGCCGTTAAAATGAGGGGCAGTGCTTGCGGTTTTCTATTTCAACTTGTCCTTCTGTACTCAAGAACCGGCAGTTATTGTCATGATTAATCTGGAGCTGTATTTATTTTTATTTTTATGTATTTTTTTTTAATCTTTGATTTTTCCACATTTTTATATTGTACAACAATATAAAATTCCATGTAGACCAACATGGGTAAGATGAAAAATGGAAAATAAATTAATAAATAAATAAATGAATAAATAAATAAATAAATAAATTGTGTGAGTGGTACAGTTTGAGTTATAGAGCTTGCTTCTCGTTAAAGTTTCCTGTCAGTATCACTCACTACAGTTGATCGGTGTTAAGTCAGACCGAACTAAGTTGCAAAACATAAAAAATGAGATAATGATAGATAAAAAATTTCTTCATCTACATTCGACTTCAGCCAGATTTGAAATATGAAACAATAAACAAGAACTATGGAAAAAACAATTTCTAATTATAACGTAAAGGATGCTGCGATTCAAACTTTACACTCGTTTTCTCGAAATCAATATATTGTCACTTAGTCCGGTCTGACTTAACACCGCCCAGTTGCAGATGAGACAGAAAACCTCTTCCACTAACACACTGCTTAAGGCCAACTGCAGCGGACCGTAATTCGGATTGTAAAATATTCTAAAGGGCTTAATGAGTCAACCTCCGGGACTTTTTTATACTTGCGAGATTGCAGGCGTAGGTGTGCGTGAATATATATAGTACACTGATAATATAAACTCGTAAATATTATGAAATTGAACCTGAAATACACGAATTCATTCGTCGTTTTCTGCAACGAAGTATTTTCGTGCATTGTAAATAGTAGGTTTCGTTCATTTCATGAACAAGAATGGCCGCTTGGTAAACGAAAGCTTTCGTAAATTTTACATATTTGGTATACACTGCACGAATGTTATTGTTGATATCGACATTATTTTTCGTGAATGAAACGAAATGTTTTTTATATTTTAATAAACGTGTGTGTATATTACGAACGATTTCGTTGGTTGCACGAATTCATTTCGTTTATTTTAGAACAGTTTTCGTATTTATTAGCATATTATTTTTGTCATTCGATCTTTTGGAATCGATATTTGACAACACCGATTTTTTTTTTTATTTAAAAAAATCGATCTTGCCAAATCGATTTTATTATGGTATGAAGAAATGGTCGTTTGATGAACGAAAGTTTTCATTTCGTTCATCTTAGAAAAGTTTTCGTATTCGTTGGAATATTATTTTTTTTTTCAATCGATCTTTTAGGATCGATTTATGACAACAACGATTTTTTAAACTAAAAGGATCGATCTGGCAAAATCGATTTTATTTCAACCTGCTCGCCTCTATAGAGGACTAGAAAGTTTGTGGTGTGAAGTAGAGGCCACTTGATGTACGAAAGTTTTCGTAAATTTTACATATTTAGTGTACATTGCACGAATGTTATTGTTGAAAACGGCAATATTTTTCCGGAATGAAACGAAATGTTTCGTTTATTTTAATAAACGGTTGTGTATATTACGAACAATTTTGCTGGTCGCACGAATTTATTTTGTTCATCTTAGAAAAGTTTTCGATTTTAATAGCATATTATTTTTACATTGCTCCAGCAGAGAAAAACTCAAACTTCTTCATACAAAACCAACGAGAAGTTCGCGATGGCTCAACTGGATCCGTACTGCTCCGGATTATGGATCAACTGGAAGCGAAAGAGGTTCAGGAAATCTTCCTGAAACCGGAGGACACGGATACGGTTACTAACTAGTCAGACCGAGATCACCGTGATGATCAACAATTATTGACCCATATTCTACCTCTCTTTTGAAGCTGACGGTTTGACGAATGATGCTTGTAAATATTACGAAGACTTTCGTATATAGCAGTGAACAATTCGTTTGCCTAATGAAGCCGTTTCGTAATAAGCCAACGAAAGTCATTTCGTGGTTTTCACGAAAAACTCGTAATAAAAAATAAAAGTGTTTCAATTGAACTACGAATGATTCATCATATGTACAAAAAAATTCGTATATTTTATGAAAATTGTCTTTACGAATCTAAATCGCAGCGATTTACGAATATATTCTATCAGTGTATGTTCGAAGTCATGGCTAGGTTTGAATTACCGCGCAATAAACGAGTGGTTGTATGCTAAATGATTCGATCGCGTGGAAGTTTGTATGCCGTATATATGTAATTTCGGGTGTAAATATTCGTTTATATAACCGTGTGGCCAATTGCATGCGCGTAAGTTTAAGAATGTTTTTAGAACCGTGATCCTAATGTCTAATTTTGAGTTTGCGCATTGAGAGGGGGTGGGGGTTTAAAAAAGAAACTCAGTGTAGCCCATGATCTCGCACGGACGAGCTTGCTAAAAGCATACCGCTTATTCACAGCAAAGCATTTGAACAAATTTTACCCCCGTCGCTTCGTTACTTGTACAGTCCAATAACAAAAAAGCCTAGTTACTCCGACAGTGAGCGAGAGGAGTGAAAAAAAAACAAAGTGCACTACGCAGGGCCCCCTTAAGACTACCCGGGGCCCCTGGGCACTGTTGAACTAAGGGGCCCCTATCATTGAACAGCTGTAAATGGATGTACTGGAACATGGTTCTCCATGTCACTCAAAGACTCTTCCAAATTTGAGCCAAGAAGGCCAACAATTAAGTTATTAAGGGAAAAAACATCAAAATGTACGGAGAAAATACATGGTTATAGATTACACCACCAGGTGGCAATATACACGGAAGTTGATCTGAAAATTTATTGGAAAGTAGCTCTATCATGCGTGGAACTTCCAAAAAAAAGCAAAATCCCGGACAACCTATGATAGAGTTACTAGCGATTAAAATGATAAATATAGTATATATGAGTGAAGACTTCCACGAACCTGATGAGCACCATGTCGACGCTGACACTCTTGAAACAAACAAATATATAATAAGTAATTAGCTTAATCAGCGTAAGTTCAATGTTATCATATTTTAAAATACGCGGTGGTGGGGGAGAGTAGGGGGATAATTAGTGGGAGGGGATAATGCGTGGGAACAACCTGCAATATGTTCTGGAATATGTCCGGAACCCGGGACTGCCGGAATTATCGACAGTGATCAATTTATTCTAAGAATCTTTGATTCACTATCAGTGATCTAGACCAGCGAATCTAAGTAATTTGATGTTAACTTCAATAGTTTTTTAACATATGAGGTACACTGAAACCTCCATTTACGAACCAAACCGGGGGTTCGTAAATTGAATTAGTTCGTAAAAAAAGTGTTCGTTATTTGGGATTTAGTTCGTAAAAAAGTTTGCTTCACATTCTTATTAATATTCGTTGGTTGAGCAATATTCTCGATAACCCTAACAATATGGGTATTTTTGGAACCGGCTTGACAAGTAGATGCTGAAAATGGACAATAAGAACCGTTTTGAAATCCAAGATGGCGACTTCCGGTTGAGCAATATTCTTGATAACCCTAACAATATATGTATTTTTGGAACGGGATTGACAAGTAGATACTGAAAATGGACAATTGGAACCTTTTCGAAATCCAAGATGGCGACTACCGGTTGAGCAATATTCTCGATAATCCTAACAATATGGGTATTTTTGGAACGGGAAAGACAAGTAGATGCTGAAAATGGACAATAAGAACCGTTTTGAAATCCAAGATGGCGACTTCCGGTTGAGCAATATTCTCGATAACCCTAACAATATGGGTATTTTTGGAACGGGCTTGACAAGTAGATGCTGAAAATGGACAATTGGAAACTTTTCCGAGTTCAATATGACGATTGCCGGTTGAGCATTATTCTTGATAAAGAACAATATGGGTTCTATTTCCGTCATGCACTCGTCAACCCTATCCCGAAAATACCCATATTGTTGAGGTTATAGAGAATTGGATTTTAAAATAGTTCAATACATCGATTTCCGTCATGCACTCGTCAACCCCATTCCGAAAATACCCATATTGTTGATGTTATAGATAATTTATCTAAACCGGAAGTCGCCATCTTGGATTCCAAAATGGCTCAAGACATCGGTTTCCGTCATGTACTCGTCAACCCCATTCCGAAAATACCCATATTGTTGTGGTTATAGAGAATTCATCTAAACCGGAAGTCGCCATCTTGGATTCCAAAATGGCTCAAGACATCGGTTTCCGTCATGTACTCGTCAACCCCATTCCGAAAATACCCATATTGTTGTGGTTATAGAGAATTCATCTAAACCGGAAGTCGCCATCTTGGATTCCAAAATGGCTCAAGACATCGGTTTCCGTCATGTACTCGTCAACCCCATTCCGAAAATACCCATATTGTTGTGGTTATAGAGAATTCATCTAAACCGGAAGTCGCCATCTTGGATTCCAAAATGGCTCAAGACATCGGTTTCCGTCATGTACTCGTCAACCCCATTCCGAAAATACCCATATTGTTGTGGTTATAGAGAATTCATCTAAACCGGAAGTCGCCATCTTGGATTCCAAAATGTTTCAAGACATCGGTTTCCGTCATGTACTCGTCAACTCCATTCCGAAAATACCCATATTGTTGTGGTTATAGAGAATTCATCTAAACCGGAAGTCGCCATCTTGGATTCCAAAATGGCTCAAGACATCGGTTTCCGTCATGTACTCATCAACCCCATTCCGAAAATACCCATATTGTTGTGGTTAAAGAGAATTCATCTAAACCGGAAGTCACCATCTTGGATTCCAAAATGGCTCAAGACATCGGTTTCCGTCATGTACTCGTCAACCCCATTCCGAAAATACCCATATTGTTGTGGTTATAGAGAATTCATCTAAACCGGAAGTCGCCATCTTGGATTCCAAAATGTTTCAAGACATCGATTTCCGTCATGCACTCGTCAACCCTATTTCGAAAATACCCAACTTATATTAGTAACAATTAACTAAGAATACATAAGTATATAAATTCATGCTGTAATCAAGGTTTCCAAAAAGAGTTCGTTATTTCGAATTTAGTTCGTAAAAAAAGTTACGTAAATTGAATATTACGTAAAAAAAGAGTTCGTAAATTGAGGTTTCAGTGTATTATAATTGTATCGGTTTATATGAGAAATTCCTATGTGACCGCAATAACTATAAGAATAATTTACCTTTCATTTGAGACTATGTTTGTGAAAATTGGCCACACCATCTGATGTGAAAGTGAGGTGCGTTTTTTTAATTTTGAAAGAAGGTGATTTTTCCGAGCACTTCCAGAACCGTCTATGGTGGTCAATGTGACCAACAAGATTTCGATGAGCCCTCAGTAACCTAAAACTGCAAATGCGAGATGTTTGACTTCAAATTTAGCAATAAAAATCCTATTTGCATTCATCGCGGTATTGGTTTGAATAGGAGTTTTCTCTGTGGCCACACTCCACAACCCGTAACTCCGCCACTGGAGGTTGGATCGAAATAAAATTTAATAACAGTTTTTGAGGACGTAACACCCTTCATTTGAAATTAAATTTGGTCAAATCGGTCCAGTCATCACTGAGAAATTGATTTAACTGCTATTTTAAATTTGGGTACTTTAGCCGGGGCGGCCAATGTAGCCAAAGAGACTTTGAATGACTGTTAGTTTCCTGGAACAACAAATCCAAGCAGTTGTGGGCACATTTTGGAAAAATATTTACCTTTTTACATTCATCGCCATATACGTTGAAATCGGGATTTTGTTGCGTGTTCGTACTCATCACCCTGTAATTCCGGAACCAGAAGTCGGATCAGGTAGAAATTCGATAGCAGCCAATGGGAACGCTATACCTTCATACTAGACCTGTCCACATTTTGAAAAAGTTTTGAAATATACATGGGTCAGCTCAGACTTTTGTTCTCGGTGTGAATTTAAAAACTTTCTCCAAAGATGACCTGATTTGGACATGATTTAGAGGTGTCTCCAATTAAAAATCGTATTTTTGCTAGTTTTAGCCACCCACAAAACAACAGACGTTGTTCCTTAGACATACCTTAACATGCTTTTGGTGAACATAGCTCTAATCGCAATAGAAAATTTGTTAACTGGATTTTGTTATAGAAAAGAATATCAAAACCAAGAAAGATGTTATTAATTTTCCCTGGTTTTGATATACTTTTCTATATAAAAATCCAATTAACAAATTTTCTATAGCGATTAGAGCTATTTTCATCTTTTAAAACATGTTAAGATATGTCTAAGGGAAAACCTTTGATGATTTGTGGACGCATAGGGCCTATTAAATCAGAGTGTAAGTGATCTTACTATGGAATCATAGTAAACACACCTCTTAATCATATCCAAATCAAGTCATATTTGGCGAAAGCTTGCCAATTTACACCTAAAGCAAGAATTTGGGGTGACCCATGTAAATTTTCAAACTTTTTGAAAGTGTGGAGAGGTCTACCACAAACTAACAGACATATCACTTAAAAACAAAACTTCGTCCGCTTTAACGGTCATTTCAAATATATTTGTAGTTGGGACTGTGGCCACATTTGAAATTATGGCGCCACTGACATATGAACAAGCAGACCACTAGTGAAAAATTGTTCCCAAACCTGAGGGGTAACCCACCAGTAAATGAGTGTTTGGGACCGCGAATAAAAGGTGGAGCTAGTGTTTTGGGAAAATTGTCGGATCGATGTTTTTTGAGGGAATTTCCTCATAGTGTTATGTCTGTTAGTCTGTGGGTCTACTTCATACGCTAGACCAGGTTTGTAAAAATCAGTAAAAAATAGGTATGACACCAATTTAGGGACTGGCTAGTAAGTAGTAACCCGAGGGCATCAAGAACCGTCTTAGGTGGCCAATGTGGTCAAAGCGATTTTTGATCTAGACATGCAAATCTAAGTAATGTTGCACACATTTTAATATGTACCTAATATGTATGAGAATTTGCTGTGTGATCGTTCTCTTCAACACGTAACTCTGGAACCGGAAGTCGGAAGTCAATAAAAAATAAATCGCGATCCATGGGAAGGTTGTTCCTTCCCAACCTAAAAAGGTAACCGGATACCCCGTCGGACACATAACGGTAAAACGCATTAGACAGAACAGCGTCCGCTATCTCTATTCAACGCAGTAATTTAAATGGTAGGATTAATAAGGGTGCGTTGTACTCGGCTTTTCATTTCGATCAAACGCTCACTGAAATTGATCGTGCAATGCACAAGTTCATTCGTCGAAGAATTTTCGTACATTGTAAATAGTAGGCTTCGTTCATTTAATGAACTGAAGAATGACCGCTTGGTTTTCGTAAATTTTACATATTTAGGGTACATTGCACGAATGTTATCGTTGATAACGAAATTAATTTTTCGTAAATGAAACGGAACTTTTCGATAATTTCAATAAATGTTAGTGAATATTACGAACGAATTCATTTTCGGTCGTACGAATTCATTTTCGTTCATCTGATTTATTTATTTATTTATTTATTTATTTATTTTTTTATTTTTTTATTTATTTATTTATTTATTTATTTATTTATTTATTTATTTATTTATTTATTTATTTATTTATTTATTTATTTATTTATTTATTTATTTATTTATTTATTTATTTATTTATTTATTTATTTATTTATTTATTTATTTATTTATTTATTTTTGTATTTATTAGCATATTATTCATACAAAACCAACGAACAGTTCGCGATGGTTCAACTGAATCTAATCAAATCCGTACTGCACCGGATTCTAGATCAACTGAAATCGAAATAGGTTCAGGAAATCTCCCTGAAACCGACGGACACGGATATGGTTATTGACTATTTGACCATCGTGATGATGTATCTGACGTATTGCAACACCGACACCATATTCTACCTCTATTGAAGCTCTTTCGACGTTGACAGTTCGACGAATGGTGCTCGTGAATATTATTTTTACGAAAATCTCGTAATAAAAAATAATAGAAACGCGAATGATTCGTCATATGTACGCAAAATTAACATACTTTAAGAAAATTGTCTGCACCAAACTAATTCTTATCGATTTACGAATATATTTGCTCAGTGCGAGTATTTTACATTTTCCAGGCCAGATTTTTCATTGTATTGTTTCTTAGGAATGAAGCAAAGATGTTGGAACCTTTTAACCCGTTGCACTTGCTTTTTCTACCCTTGAACGTTGCACTGGGGTACAAATGTACCCCATGCGCTTTATCGCAATTTTTGCAGGCAAAAATGCAATCAAAAAATGTATAATAGATCATTTTATTCGATTTTTAATTGCAAAAACAGCTGTGTAAATGAAAGTACGAAATTTATTGAATCAATGATACATAAATTGGTTTAAACAAATAAAGATATCAAAAAATCGCGGATTTGGCTTTTTTTGCAAACATTACTTTGCGAATTTTTAACCGATTTGAAAAAATCAAATGATTCAAAAAGTTGAAAGAATGGTCTAGAAACGGTATAAAATGGAATTTCGATATTTTTAATAAAGTGCAATTATTTGGAAGAGCGAAAGTTTAAAAATCGGGTTTCGGAAAATACCACGAAATGGGATGGAAACTGAAATTAAAAAAAATATTTCTGACCAGTAATACATTGGTAAGACGCAACGTTACTATTACAGCAGTTATTGTGCGAAAATTATACTTGCGAATCATTGTTTCGATAAACTATAAAAATGAACAATAAAGCAATAAAAATCAGCAAAAAATGAGAACGATTTTGTTCTACTTTAAAATTAAATTAAATTAATTCAATAAATGATTAAAAACGATTATATAATAATAATTGTTACATACGTAGTAAAACAATCACTATTTAAACTGGTATTGTCACAAGTCACATTTTCACTGACAGCATGAAACCTGACGAAACGCTAAAGGCAACCATACACTAGGGTACAAATGTACCCTACGCCAACTTAGACACCTGCTTCCGCGAAGGCTATAAGCAAACTAGCTATATCATCTTTTCCTACTCTTACTAGGAGCTCTAAATTGAATTCCGGTTAGGGTTCCAGATCGGTAAATGCTGAATTCTCATCTTCACACGGCTCCAAAGAAGGCGTGGGGTACATTTGTACCCCAGTGCAACGTTCTAGGGATAAGGGAAATCCAGTGACAGTAAACCGAGTAATCAACGAAATAGTGTGACATCCTGACTAATGAGATGAATAAGTATGCGTCCACCCTATGTGCAAATTCATGATTACTATGCACAAAATGTTTACAAACAAGTGTTAACACAAAAGAACCCTTCAACTCTCATCGACCTCACTAGCCCATAAGCTAGGAATGTCTGGAAATAAATTTGTCAAGCTTGTCTTTTATATAAGAACGGCAAAAGCCAAAAGATTAATCTACCATTATCAACCCTGATAGCAACCTACAAGTTTTACCCCCTATACCTAATCGTATGCATTCTTATCAGTTTAATCGAATCGACGCTACCGAACTCTGATTTCATCGACAGCCATCTTCAACCTTTGATCGCGATTTATTAGTCTAACATGAACTAGTTAAAAATATATCCATCGGAATACAGTCATATTTCGGAGGCCGACTAAAATAAATTTAAACTTAACACCTACCTGGGTTAGCTTAAGGTCTTCACAGATACATTCCACCGACGGTAGAAAGTACTCGCTTACGATATACGCCAAGATGGTGAAGAAGTAAATAGCACCGATAAAGTGAAGAATTATAGCTCCCTGCAGCCGCTGTTCCTCTGTTGATATTGAAACACAATTTAATTTCAGTTGACTCGTTCTTTCTCACAAAACTCACGAGTAAAAATGTCATCCGGCAGCTCGTCAATTGCTGATCCTTCATCACAGGACAGTTCTACTCTGCTGCCATCTTCCAGCACTTCGTAGTTTATTCGTCGGTACGGGTACCAGTGCCAGATGTATTTCTCCAGTTCGATTCGTTCGTCCAGCGTCAAGTCAGCGGGACTGATACCACCGTACACTACATGATGAACGTTTACTGAGCTATAGTTCCTACGGACGGGAGCTTCCGGTATGTGCTCAGCTGGGTCTACATCTAGATCCGGATGCACTGGAAACATACCCGGAAAATACATAGTTAGATAATCGTTTAGCAAAGTAAAAGTAATTAAGTGATTTCCACCATTATTTATGTAATATATAATTTGGTGACCATTTAAAACATAGAGGTCAGGTTTTCATTAAAAAAATCGGAATTCAAGAACATAAGATAATTACAAAAATCGTGTTAAAAATCACACTGCGATCAGTAAAAATTCTCGAGTACTTTTTCAAATGGACGTAAGTAACAATGAGAGATTCTCTTTGAGGTCTTTCTTTTCTGTTCATTACTCGGCTATTTCAACATTTACTACTCTACTCTTTGCATAATATTGTAGTAAAAACCGTCGGCTTTCGATATGTACTGGAAAATTAGTACAAAGTGTTGTAATGACGTCGTAATAAACGAAAGAGAAAGTAAACAAAGAGAGGCTCTCAATGTTACTTACGTCCATTTGAAAAAGTACTCGAGAATTTATGAATTAGATCAAATTCCAGATCACGTAAACACCGTTACCGATACGTATATCCGGTACGTATCAAGCAATTGGTTATTGTCTCGGTTAGTTTTATTTTCATCAGTAGGGTTCATTGTGGAGTTCCGTTAAGGGGGCATCTGGTGTAAAGTGCTCAAACCGAAGGTTATTTTGGTTTACGATTGTGACGATTGTGAAAGCAAGGTAACAATGGATCTTTTATGTTTGTTCAGATTTATTAATACATTCATTGTGCTCGAAAATAAATATTTTTAGTCGCGCAGAGCCACACATACGAGCGTTCCAAGAGTAGACGTTCAACCATGATCAGAGGTGGGAAAATACCGGTTGAGTACCGGTACGGTAAACCAAATTTCCACAAGTGCTTATGTTTCCTTTACATTGTGTGCGGTCTTATCGCTGGTTGTGTTTATACGAGACACGAAAACCAAACCGAGTTTCGTTTACACAGCACCGCGGTTTGGTTTTGATTTTCGTTTACCGGTGCACGAGTATGGGAAGGAAACACGAAAATAACGAAACCAAACTTCGGTTGATTTGCGGTTGTGTATTCAGGTTGACGTTTATCGGCTATGCTAGTGCTGCTAGTATTTTTATTAAGAATTCTAAACAAATTTCTTTTGGGTATAATATAAGGTATTTTTTCGGTAATTGAAAAATGTCATATTTCTGTTCAAATAAATTATGTTCGTGGTCATAAATGGCGTTCCTTAACTCAATATTGCGACATTTTCATAATGATTTACCATCAGGAAGTTTGCAATATGGGTATGTTTGGTATGGGAAACTGCCCAAAAAACGAAAGTAAAAGGAAATTTAATAGCCTCCGCTATTTTTTACCTATGATAGCAGATAAAAATATAAGATGACGGTATATTCAAGATATTCTGTCATCTAGAATCACGCAACATGGACACTTTAAATATAAAAAATATGTCAAAAGATCGCAAATTGATGCCTGCCGTCATTTAAAATCTGAAATGGCGAGCTATATTCAATACTACTGGTATTCAATAACGTTTTAATGGTAAAAAATATCATGAAACAAGGGTATTTTTGATATCGAAAAGTTGTGTAGAGATTAAAAATTGTTATTCGTCGTGATTTTGCATTCCAATATGGTGATTTTCACGACGATTTAGCATTTAAAAGCATGCATATTTAAATAGGCATATATTTCCAAGGAAACGAAACTTGAATTGCGTCGTAAATTAGAAATTCAAAATGGCGGTCTATTCATGATGATTTAACAACTAGCATGGTTACATTGTATACCAATATCCACATTAATGATTGAAGGTCGTTTTACATGTTTTGTTGTAATGAGACAGACAACTTCGTGATTGAACACAATGTGAACAATTTTTTTTTATTCAAATTATTGCGCAACATTTTTTAAAAATTTAATTGTTCTGCAGTAGATTTACATACACACATCGACTGGTATCGCAGGAAATATTTATTCCTTAAAGAAACTTAGTTTTTAACGTCGGTCTATAAAATGAAAGTGTTTTTGTTGTATTCGTTAGATGGTTGCTGTTCTCAATGAATTAAGTTTTTTTTTGTAATTGAATAATTTAGTGGTAGTTTTCTCTAAACTCGAATATTCGCGACCAAACCTTCTAGATGTTTCAAAACGATGTACAGTAACAGCAAAAATAACAGAAATACGTATTACCAGCACTCAGTAAATAAGGATCTAACCGTGAGTTTCCCCCCACTTGCGTCTGAGTTGCTTACCATATGTGAATAACACACACATACACGCAATTGCCTCTGTGCAATGATAGATGCATCAATACGATGCGCCGTAGCAGTAATAATAAGGGTATATGTATACAAAATGCGAGTGTGTGCTCGAGAATCGCCTAACCACCGCAACCAGACGTGGATTAGACCTCATTGATACGACTATTGGTGATATAAATACAGGTCACTTTGAATGCATTGAGTGTTAATGTGAAGTTTCAAGTGATTCAAGTCATTCTTAATTGATTTCATTAATTTTATTGATTTCATAATTTAATTGATTTTATTGTTTTTGTTATTTTATTGACATCGCTGATTTCATTGTTTTCTTTAATTTCAATTTAAATATTTTGACATTAACATCAATTTGTATGCTCTAGACAACTTTGCCAAATCAAACATATCTACATTTTATGGTTCAGCATTGAAACAAACATCAATTGTTGAACTTTTCACAACTGCTCAGAACCAGCCATTTCGATATTACCCCATTGACTCTCAACAACTAATTGAATTCCATTCAGTTGTCTATTCGGCAGCACTGCAGACGAATTTACTGTTTCTTCTTTCAACCGAAGCACCGTGTACAGAAAAAAAACCAGGCTCGGTTTTCTAAAGCCAACCCGAAACCGCTGCTGAGAATACATCAGCACAAGTTGAAATTCGTACACACATGTAAACGGTGCTGAGTGGCTCGGTTTGGTTTTAGAAACTGAGACTCGGTGGAGGTTTTTCTTTGATTGAACGAAATCCAAACCGAATACGATGCGCATCACTCGTTTACACGTGTTGAGATTTTGGGAACCATATCAGTGAATGTACGTACCGGTTGGTTTTCTTACCCACCTCTGACCATGATACGGGAAGTTCAATAAGTTTTGTAATAAAATAATACCAGATGAAAATTTGTCCGCTAAACTGTCCAAAGTTCATCAAAATCCATAAGCAAGTGTCATTAGTGCTTCGTGGTAATCACGTTGTACAAACGCATATTTTGGCCACTACATTCAGGATCATATGCCACAGAAATCCAACTGCGACAGAAGTGAGCGTGAGCTCAACCAATCACTGATCGTCATAGTATTTTTTGCCGTTGTCTTATACTGACATTGTTGCAGTCTCCTTACCGGTAGGAAAAGCAAAACCTTCAACTCAAATGTTTTAACCCTCCGGCCTCCCCCGTGAACTTAAAATTGTGAGATAACACAGTACTCAAAAATTCCTTGCTCATGTTTCCTCCTGAATCTATTTATGGCCTTTTATCAACAAATCGGCATCGACTGTGTGCAATAACTTCCTACAGTAGCAACAGTATGAGAGAGTACGAGCAAATATGAGCTCAATAATCCTTCTGTAATACTATAATACCTCCCGTAGGTGTCAGTTGTATGTGATATCTTACACCAAAGAAATCTCTAACGATGGCCCGCCAACGAGACAGAGGGTTGGTGCAGGAAAAACAAGTCACCCCATAAATAAAAACGCTTTTAATCCACCTAACAGTGTGATGAGACATTTCTTATAACTCTTATCACTCTCTTCGGATATTATATCGTTTGAGAACATTTAGAACTTGATGCTTCGCGATGTTTTTGATAACACATATTACATGGGATTGTGGCAGGACATAGAGAATCGCTCAAATCAGCATAGGACAACATCAGTGCTATAAATCTCAAACCAAATCAATGGGAAAGCGAAAAAATGGCCCTTAAAATAGACATAAAAACGAATTATTGCTAATGCTCTGTTAATAAAATATCTAAATTCCTCAATCAATGCATTCTGGTGGGAAAACTGAATTTTCCTAAAGGGGATTTTTGACCTATACATGTATATTGTACTGAGGCAAAAAAACGATTTTTTTTTTTGAATAGAAATGAAGTTTATACTTTACTCAAATTTCCAACGCGACTGAGACATAAAAATCAACGCTTTTTCTGGAAAAAAGCGATACTAGCAGTGACACCATTCAAAGAAAATCAGCAGTGAATATTTCCAGACTTGGTTTTATTTCCTATTTAAGAACTATTGTGTTTTTTACATCCTAGATTGCATGATTCAGTGATCGAAACCCAAAACTTCATGAAGTATTTGAAATTATTAAATTAAAATTTGTGTTTGCTATTGAAATTGACAAAATGATAGTATCGCCCCTTTGACGATTGTTTACTTTTTCGGTCCCACCTATCAGCATTGAAGTATCGCCCTTACGTTTTTTTACAAACCCAATTTTACAATTGGTGGGGGTTTGGTGAAAATCGATCTTACTGTCCAAACGGCATAATTCCGAAACCGTAATTTTTAAAGTTTTAAAATTATGCAGAATTATTTTTTCAGAAAATAGTAACAGAGTTCGTGTTTTTAACGAATTTGTTGAGACTTTATTGTAGTCATGAATATTAACCTGAGAAAATTCACCATAAATACTTTTTGGACGATATACCGCCAAAATTATTTTATCAAATGATGCGCTGTTTAACGTTTGTAAAACTCATCGAAGATACTAAACCTCTAAAATTGGCGGTTTCAAAATGATGTTATCTTGACCTTAAATTACTGTTTTTGAACATTTGACCTATACATATAATTGGTCATATAACAAAAATCAAATTCTCATCAAAATCGATCAGGACCTGCTTGAGTCGAATGGAAATCGTCATTTCTCATAAATTTCTCTCTACATTCGGAAAGTGTTATCCTCGATCTTAATCATATTACGTTTCCGTCTCAACTCGACGCATTCCCAAAATAAAAACCTGTTTTAATCCACCTAGTGGTGCAATTGTGCTTTTCTGATTTATCCAGACTACGATTCCATGGCTGGTTATGTTCAATACAATGGTGGAAATGAATAATACATGTTCAGTACGATTTGTACATACGTACAATGGATCGACAGCCACGATCTTGAGATACTATGTGATACTGAAACATCGCTTGATCGCCGCTGGTTTCAAGTGATGTTTCAGTATCACATAGTAAGATCCGGGAGGTCCGGGTCCTGCCGAAAATTTTCAACTTGTTACGAAATTTTAAACTAGTTTTAATTTTAAAGTAGCAACCACTCACTGCATACTCCCTCCGGGCCGGTATCACTGAAGATTTTTAGAGTGATTGCATAACCTTTCTATATGAGAAAGGCAAAAATGTACCAAAGTCCAAAAAAATCAAACATTATTTTTTTTTCGAGTTTACATCAAATCTCGATGTTTCATGCATTATAAAGTCATTTGGCATCAAAAATACAAATTTGATTTTGAAAAATTTTCATTTCAGATTATATGTGAATTTGCTGTGTGATTGCACTCTTCAACTCGTAACTCCGGAACCGGAAGTCCAATCAATAAAAAAATCAATTGCAGCCGATGGGAAGGTTGTACCTTTCATTTTAGACTAACTTTGTGCAAATCGATCCAGCCATCTCTGATTAACAGAGGTCACATTATTTTCCACATACACACATACACACACATACATACACACAGACATTTTCCGATCTGAGTCGATTGGCATATGACACTCGGCCCTCCCGGTCGGGATTAGATTGACGAATTTTAGAGTGAATGAGAAAGGCAAAAACATTTTTAGCAAATGTTGAAAGTTATGCATTTTTTTGGTGCGCTGTTCTATGTTTCATAGACATTAAATCAATTTTAACTTTGCTTCCTATTAAATAAAGACCCTTATTACAGTACATCTCTACAAAAACGAGCTCAATTTGAAAATAAATCTGAGGATTATGATTGATTACAGAACTCTGGAATTTTCTATTGGAATGTTTTCAGGCAGGATTTTGATATTGATGCAATTAGACAACTATGAAATCAAGACCAATAGATCAGTTACATATCAGGACCCCATTCCGACAATTTATCCAAGGTTCTCATGATGTTTACAACAACAAGATATCATTGTACGGATCAGATAATTGTTATTGTAATATTGAATTAAATCAGTCAGCATCAATAAATTTTCAACTTCAATCCAATATTTTTTATTGGGTGTGGTGGGGGGTGGGTTGTATGGTGTTAAACCCCAAAACCTTCTCTTGGCTACACCGTTGCTTGGAGTTATTTAATTAGCTCTTCATTTTCCGATATGTTTCAGATCGATCCGATGGTTATAAGTTAGAAAAATTGCTGTCAGAAGGTTCGCACAAATGAACATTTTTGCACTGATAAGTTATCAAGTTCCTTCCAGACAACTTGAAAGTGTTCGGTGATTATTTCTAGCGGTTGTAGATAGAAAAATGAAATACAAAATTCGTTTTATCGAAATAATGTTTGGCTTATTTCAATTGATTATTACTATATTGAAAAATAAATTGGCGACAAAGAGTAATCAACAAACAACAAGCCATAACTTTTAAAATATTCAAAATAGATAATTGAAGTCTTCAGTAAAGTTATTCGCAAAAGTAAGAGCTACAAATTTGCTGAAGACATCATTTCGATATAATCACTTCCAAGAAAATTTGTGAAAATATCTCACTCATAGGGTGATTAATCAGCAAAAGCACAATACCAAAAGAAAGGGCATATTGCCTCCATTATATTCTCCGAAGATACTATTGACCTAAAATAAACCGTTTTGGCGTTAATAATAGATTACATGTTTTTGGTCATATTTCTGGCAATGGGAAATGATAAAAATCTTTCGTCCGCATTTAATGTTAAATATTTCTTTTGATAATAGTCCGATTTCAACAATCTATAGCTTGTTCGAAAGGTATTCATTAAAGCTGTCTAAAAACATATAAATTGTTAATCTGTATTGTCAATTTCGGCAGATAATTCAAAAAAACTGCACAAAACGTTTTTTTTACGCATTCAAACATTCATATCTTGGAAACTAAACATCAGAATCAAAAACAAATTAATAGCGTTCATACTGTTTTTTAGTTCTTTCATTTAAAATTGGTTTGGGTAAGATCGGTTCAGCCATTGCTGAGAAACACGAATGAGAATTTGTCCGTTACATACACACACACACACAGACACACACACACAGACATTGTCCCAAATCGTCGAGCTGAGTCGATTGGTATATAAAACTCGGCCCTCCGGGCCTCGGAAAAAATCTTGAAAGTTTGAGCGAATTCTATACATTTCTTTTATAAGAAATGTAAAAAATATGGGATATGAAGTGAACAGCCTTCACACAAATAAGTTTGAGACAATGGAAAGGTCAAAGCAGTACGTTGATGAATACCCTTTTCTTCTTATTCTTCTTTCACGGGTGAGCCATCGTTTTAACAGCCAATGACTCAGACTATATGCCTTGACGAATATCTGAATGAGCAAGCAGTAGATGGCGACAGTAGCGCAGAATTCAGCCCCACGAATGTCACAGCAGGTCTTCAGTATCAACATTCTGACAGTGGCAATGGTTTGAAAAGTTAAGAAAGCTCCCAGTCCGAATTCAATGTAGCATTGAAAAATGCTATCCTTGCTCTCGTGAATAAGTTCAAGACGATGATTACGAACTGCCTGGAAGAAGACTACTTCTCAAACAGATGGAAGATGCAGAAACTGGTGCTACTACCAAATTCAATGAATCCTTCAGGAGATGCACAGGGCCGGCAGAACACGTGGATAGTACGGGTAGTACTATCCACTCGAAAATTACCGAGGCGGGAATTACCTACCCACTCGAAAGTTTGAAACAAACCAAAATCAGAGATTAACCACGCATGTGTCTCACGCACAAAATGGCTGCGCCTGAAATTCTCGATGCACAACAATTTAATATTTGTATTCAGATACGAATTTCTTTGCTTTACAATTTAAATTTCTTGAAAATATTAGATTTGCTTGAAATTTGAAACTCTGTTTTATAGGGGTATACATTTTGACACATAAAACAAGGAATTCAGATGAATACTATTTGATTATTTGATTAAAAATTGAAACAAGGAAAAACACTAGTATGCAACTAGTGAGGCAAAAGACATACACAAGAGGGATTGATGCCAACATCAGTAGCAATGACTGTATCGTGGAAAGTAAGGAGAGAATGGACATCAATGACAGGGAAAAAACCTGTTTTAATCCACCTAGTAGTGCAATTGTGCCTTTCTCATTTCTCTAATGGGACCATCCATAAATGACGTAGCATTATATGGGGGAGTTTTGTATTTTGTGATGATGTGGGACGACAGGGGGTAGGAGGTCATGTCATGCTACGTAGCTTTTTTAAAGAGAATAGGGGTTGACCTGATGCCACGACAACCTTACCCGTTTCATCTAACTAACATCTTTTCTTTATTTTTTTTTATTTTTTGTAGGGAAAAGAGGGGGGTATGATTACCGTCAAGCTACGTAATTACCAGGGGGGGGGTTATTTAGAGGTTTGTGACGAAATGCTACGATGGGGGAGGGGGGTGTTAAAAATCACTCAAAAAATGCTACATCATTTATGGATGATCCCAAACAATGAGTTTATGGCTGGTTATGTTCGTTTCAATTATGGAAATATCTAATACATTCTTAGTACACTTTACACATACAACGATGGTTCGCCAGTCACGAACCTGATGAGCTACTTGTCGACGGTGAAACACTTAAAAAAAATATCATACTTTATTAGCCTAATCAGCATTAGTTTAATATTGTCTTCCTGCCAACTAATTTTATCATGCGAGGGTGGGTGTGTGAGGAGGGTGAGAAACCTAGGAACGAACCACTCCCCAGCTAGATTCGGGATGCCTTGTGCTATATCGGTGGTATAAAGACGATGGCGTTGAGAGGGGGATGGGTATGAGTGATAGATTGGGTGGTGGCTGAGGGGGTGCAATGAGAGGTGATCTAAGGGGAATTTAAATTGGTGGTGAACAATGAGGGAGAGGAGTGTAACCATACCCTGTTCAAAACCAGAAACCTTATGTCAATCGAAATTTTTTTTTTCCAGGATTAGGTTGACGATTGCATATCCTTTCTATATGAGAAAAGCAAAAATTTTTGTGAGGTCGCACTCTTAAACCCATAACTCCGGAACCGGAAGTCGGATCAAAATTCAACAGCGGCTTATGGGAGCGTAATACCGTTCATTTGAAACTAAGTTTGAGCGATTTGGTTCAGCCAATTCTGAGAAAAGTGAGTGAGTTTAGAAAATACATGCACACATACAGACACACACATACACACATACATACAGACATTTGCCGATCTCGAAAGGCAAAAAGAAATTAAACTTGCAGTTTCTTATCAAACGAAAGATTACTGTCAGGATACCATGAACAGGGTCGCCGACTGGCCTTCTTGGATACACTGGGAACTCTTGGGATCAGATTTCCAGGTAGCTACCTTGTCAACCAAAAGAGAACAGATAAGCAAATTTGGGTATCTTTCGTGTTTAAAAATGTAGATGATAGACATATAGGATGAATAAATGTATCTGGTAATCTGGTCTGGCACTAAGGAACTCCCATATTCCCAGGAAAACAAGGATTTCTTTCTATGCTCCACCGAACGGAAGTGTAACGATATTGCCCTCAGAATTACTGCCATAATAATTGGCATAGAAGCTATACATTGCTCTCATCATCTAACAAACGTTACAGTTATATGCACAGTACAATGCTTAGAGCGAGCATCTATGCTGTCAGATAAATTTGTGTGACGGTATAATCTGATCTTCATAGTTCTAAGACGTTGTTTGAAGATGAAGAGTGCCTCCGCCAAGCAGCAGGAATGGTGGAGTAGGGCGATTTAAACGTCCATTATGTGAATGTTATCTAGACTAGTAAAAATATCTTCATACATACTCCATAACGTGTCCTGACATTACACTATGTCAGTTTACTAAAAATATGTAGCAATACGCCAATAAACCTTAACATGTAAATATATGTTTTACGATCATTATCATGATGATGATAATGCCATGAAACGTATGTTTTTCAGACAGACCATAGATTACGACCCTTACAAGAGTTACAATGTTTCGTTCTCAACTTCTTGCTGTTCCTGATACGATGAAACTAGAAAAAGTCTATTTAAAACTTTGGAAAAAGCCACAATTTTTCTTTCAATCAAAATTCCACATCGTTTATAGATGGCAATATCGAACATTTCAGCCTTTGTAATCAATCTATAATATATTGAACTTAAGTACCTAGAGATTCATTCATTTCTGATGTTCGCATTGTTTTGCTGTAGGAATCGAACTAACTTTGAGATATTGTCGCTTTTTGGACTAATTGCTGATGTGTTCGATTTTTGTTATATATTCTAACAGAAGTTTTAACGTTTATTGTACCCGGTTCGGGGAGGCGAATAAAACAAACATGTTCATTTTGGATAATAATAACAGTCTCCATATTCAACAAATCGGAATTTTGGAGATGTTGTTGGTGGTTAATTGGAAAGCCTTTGGTTCAGACAAAAATAAATAATAATAATAACAATACATAATTAGCATTTTCGCCATTTTGAGGCACAAGTGTCCAATACCTTAATTGTTACGTAAACAAATGTTTTCATAACGAAACATCGAATTTACGCCACCCGAATAGAAATGTACAGTAACAAAACCATGATTTTCACTGTGACAGTACAGTAATTTTACAATAATTTACAGTAAGTTTTAGTGTTATGATACAATACAAAAACAATAAACTTTAACGTTTTTACAGTAAATTTCAATGTAAAATAGACTTTTACAGTGAAAAGGGGGGGGTGGTTATGTATCTTAACATTAAAAAAATCAATTTTTCTCCATACATTTTTTTCTCGAAAACAGTAAAATTTAATGTGAATGCACTGTATCAGTTTTTTGCTGAACAGTGAAATTTATTGTTACATGAAATTTTATTGCAAATCTACTGTGAAAACTTGGCATCGAACAACGTTGAAACAGTAATAACTATAATATTTATTGTTTTATGATTGTTTGTAGGATAAATGCTATTGTAAAATTCTATCCGGGCACCCTATTAATATGAGGAATACAATCTATTTCAATATCACCCATGTAAAACAGTCGACATAGAAAACACATCGAGTGCATGTTGCCTTGAGGAACAAATCGCCGACTATATACGCGGCACATTACATTTGGGACAATATATTCTGATTCCTTATTCTGATTAGTGCACTTCACTATACTTCTGCGATTGTGATTATCATAAACTGAGATTTTAGCAAAGCACAGAGCAAACTGAATTTCAAATTTAAAATTATTTTATTTCTGCAAATCATTTTCGTGAAAAAATTATCAATCGAAGAGTAATTGTACACACAACGTAGGTCACCAAATGCTCGAGGTTCTTTAAATATCTTGAAAGGCACGCACGTTTGCCTGGACGCCTATAATCAGATTTAGAGTAAAACTAGAATCGATTAGTGTAGACTATTTCAAACAAACTTTCACAATAGCATTGTAAAATATTGTTGAGGTTTTGTACATTCATGACGGCCTATATTTTTTTAGTAGAGCTGGAGTGTATTGGAAAAATAACATTAACGGCAAGGTGAAAGAGCCCAATCTAGCCGAGAAAGTATTCAGGCGGCCTCAAATCAAGAAGTCACTTTTGAAGGCTTCCATATATATTTTTGTTCGTTCACGGTCCCAGAACCGAAAATTCGCCACATCCACAAATCGCTTGCTAAGCAAGAGTTTTTGAGCGAATTTTAAAATCATCTTCGTCCACTTTCTGTATAGCTTCTTGTGCATGTTTTTGTTCCAAATAAATTCAAATTTAAATTTAATGGTTGAATTTACGTTTAATATTGTTCAATTTTATCCTGGTTACGTAGTGTCTCATTTTCTACCTCTACCATAATTCCGCTTGATTACCTGATGCTCTTTAATCACATGAAAACAATGTGCGATTCCAAGCTGCTGCTGATCCATTTTTAGGAAAAAAAATCCTTTAGAATGATTTTAATTCATCCTAAGTTGGGCCCTACCCAAAATCTCGAGACACTTGGTCCTGGCCCAGTAAGCCCATACGTATAGACGGTGCCGATTCGTTAGGCTGAATTATTCCTGAAATTGATTGATTCGAAAGGACTACTTTGCTGATCACTTGTTCCACTAATTACATAATTTCCATAATCTTGAAAATGGCTGGAGCAATCAAGCTCTCCATCCAAATCATACTAACTTATCATTATTCGTAGTTTATCATTCCGGTAGTTCTATGTAGTTTTGGTGTCAGTGTAATCTTTCAATTTTTCAAAAGTCTTAACGATACCCGAAAATTGGAGTTTGCGTTTCCAAAATAAATATATTAATGCCAAAAAAAAATTTTTTTTTGGTTTTATGACGTGCACGCTTCAACCCCCTGACTTTGCTACTGAACAAAACAAACAAATAAGTGATATGAAAAAACTTAATACGCAAGGTCTCAAGACAGTTGCATGGAATTTCCCAGCGGGCAGTACGTTGGTCTATTTGAATATTATCAGATAATCAGATGGTTTAACGTATATACAAAACCAATACTTTCAATGCATAACCTGTCACTCACCTATACGATCATCCACTGGTCTGACATCAGGTACCATGCAGTAAACTCCGATCCAAGGGATAAGGAACACAGATAAATAGAGAAGGTTATATCTTCTAGTACCCATTGATGCTCTCGATTTTTTGTTCTAAGCGACCCAACAAAACACACTTATTTAGCAGCTTCCAAGAAAATCGGACAATGATCCGTTAAACAAAACACTATATTGTAACCAGTACCGCACGGGAATAACACTTTTCATACACATTAACTACTATTACAAAAAGTTCTTACATCCAACTTAAACACCCCAATATAGCTTATAGGAGCATTCTGCAGCAATTTGACAACAATCCAAATTAAATAACGGCGTTTGGTCACAGAACAGAGCTTTTCAACAACGGAACAGTTGCAGACTCCACCAAGATAAACGGTTCCTTGGTGTCTCTTGCAACCAACCACGTCCCTTTCTCCTTCTGAAGCACGCGCTAAATTCAGTCACGATGGACTTCAGACACTACTTTTACGTCGTTTCATTTGCAATTGATCGTTCCTTCCTACTTAGCCGATAGATCAACACTACTATACTAAACCATCTGGATAACGTTTTTCGATTTTTCGGTTGAAATCCGTATATCACGAGTTCTGGCAAGGCACTGAATTAAACATGTGTTGGATAAGTAGCAATATCAGAAGCGACATTAAAACCAAAAGTTTTAGTGTTCATATTGACAACGGACCGATAAACTGACCACTGCGTTATCTAGCGTTATCAATCATCAAAAGGAACAGATTTTCTCCACCAATGAAGACGGGTAAGTGAGACGGATATGCGCTATTGCCGAGATAGGAATATGGACGTACGGGGTGATAACGGTTGGATAAAACGCTTGCGACTTAGAACGGATTAGATACGGGTAACGTTGATACTCTTTTTCCTACATGGGTGCCACACCGTTGTATCGAAGAAAGGCGCTGAGTCTATTTTCACCCTATTCGTACGACCGCCTTTAGTTGGAGTATTTTTTGGCATATGAGATCAAATAATAGGGCAAAAAATAGGGCATACGATTCGAGTTCACATTTTATTCAAATACAAGTATTTCAAAAATTTTAGACCACCGGCGATATTAATTTGCTTCTAATGAACGAAGTATCAATCTTTTATTGATATAATATGTTACGTATTCCAGCGATGGTCAAAAAAGATTCATCACTCTACTTTCTTGTTCAAT
This sequence comes from Topomyia yanbarensis, assembly GCF_030247195.1. Classification (NCBI taxonomy): domain Eukaryota; kingdom Metazoa; phylum Arthropoda; class Insecta; order Diptera; family Culicidae; genus Topomyia; species Topomyia yanbarensis. The sequence goes on along the minus strand of NW_026684035.1, from coordinate 62,064 downwards.
GTAGCGTATAGAAATGTCGCAAAATTGTAAATTCTTTTTAATTCATATGCACCTTGGCCTTTTCATTGTGCAATACCTGAATCGGTTTCTTTAGTTCGGTTCTGTTATAACCAATTTTTTTTTATTAAAAACCCCATCCCAATTTCAGTTGTTGACCGTGAACTGATTACAAAAGAAACTTTGCGTCATTACTCGTAACCCAACGCCACCAGATATTGTACGAACAGATACAGACTATGCTTAACCCTTTCATGGCCAAGTTCTTTATAAACAACATCGATTAAAACAACTACAAGTTGTGGTTTTGACAATATGTATTTGTTCACCATAACAAGTAAGGCTACTAACGGTGATTTATAACGGTTTGGATCGATGGGTTTAAACAATTTCAAAAATGAAAAACCAGAGGTGACCCAAACTCGAGATTATAACCCGACTCGAACCCAAGAATTTTATAATTGAAAAAACCCATACCCTACCCAAATCCGAAAATAAAATTATTGAACTGTCTGAGTCCAACCCGAACCCACAACTCCTAAAATTGGTAAACTCGAAACCGACCCGAACCCGATATTTTTAATAATGGATAAACCCGGCTCGAACCAGAAATTATTCCTAAGGATCCCGAGCAAACAAAAAGCCCATAATACCCCCATGCTCATGGGGTTTGTCATGGGTGTTTGAAATGGGTTCAACCCATGATAACACTATCACCATGGTCCGGTAGATCCCATATAAAATACCATATGTTGGTGTATTTATGGGTTATTGAGACCATTTCATGATGTTTCGATGGTTGTGAAGTTTTGGCACGGACCATGTTTAAGGTCTTTTCAAGGGGCTATGTGGTGTTTGAACCCATGAGCAGTGCGGTAAAATATCAATTTCAAACGAAAAAAAACGTTTCAAGTGAAACTTCGAGTCTTTCACTGTAAACATACCACCACTATATCAGTTGAGTTCGACTGCCGTCTTCGTTTGAGTCACTCAAAGTTCACTGTCAATTGAATAACAGGTTCTGGTCATTTGACGTTTTTGCCTGTTTAGTTTCTATTAAACACCAACCTCACATTAGCACGGTCTCAGCTAATGGAAGTGAACCATTCCAATGAACCACTCACAAATGAATATGAAGGAACACTCACTGACATAAAAATAACTCCGACCAAGATAATAAATAATATAGGGTAAAAGCTATGATAAGACGAGGCAACTCAAGACGGATACAGGTACGAGCATTTTTTCTCTGTATGAGTGAGGTTGTATTGATGAAGCTGATAAATCAGGAGGATACGAAAAAGAAAAGAATAAAACAAATGACGTAGTGGGCTTTTCTGCTTAATTTTACAAGTATAAAACAAATTCACTCAAAAATGACAAATGTTCCGAACCTTTCTTTTTCTTCTTCTTGGAGAGTTTTCTTTCCTTTCTTGTGCCCTGCTGAATAATTGTTGACAGATGACTGTATGCAACTAGCGAGGTTGGCAGTGCAGCCAATTTCTTTGTCATATTTAGATATGTTGCTATAATACACATAATAATGACTGTTTTATTATCTCACATTTCGCCAAAATATATCTGGAACTAATCAATCCAACATTTTTATCATATACTACATGTTTCTAGCAAATTTGGCCAGCATAACAGTCTATTCATCAGAATCAAATTTGCCACAAACATTGAAATAGAGATGGACGTACTACCAAAATACAGAAATATACAGAAATCGTATTACTAGTTGCCTTATCTTGTCTTAGGTGTAAACGGGCGAACTCGTTAAAGGTCCAAGATGATAGATAACGGAAATCGATGGTTTAAGTCATTTTAAATGAAGGCTTAGTTGGTTGAGTGGTAAGTGTGACAGCCACCAATCCCAGTTAGTCTGAGTGCAATCCCAGCCGAGGTCGCTGAGATTTTTCTGAGGTGCAAAATCTTCCTTCGGAAGGGAAGTAAAGCCGTTGGTTCCCGGTCCATGAGTTGATGAGTCGATATCTAGTTACTACCAAATATCGTCCTCCCGTGATACTTGTGGAGTGCGCAGTAGTATTTACGGTCTCTAGCAAAACAAGTATCGGACTAACGTTCCTTCCGCGATCTACGTTCGGGCCAGGCCGGCGCCGGTTTTGATCAATAAACACTTTAAGATTACCAGGAGTTGCACATTGAAAGATGTTTCCCTAATCCCAAGCATAACTATCTACTGATTCCCTGTGCAACTTCAGCTAGTCTAGATCGATAACGGAGTAGCAGCTAGAGGTGGTCGTACAAGGTCAAGCTCAAGCTCAAGTTCGATGGTTAAAGTCATTTTTAAATCAGAGATGAGGGTAACATGGATACCATTTGAAAGGAGGTTAGGCCATTTTGAAATCCAAGATTGCGGCCTATAGTGACCAAGAAACTGTGAAAACAACTATCAATATGGGTATCATTTAAAATAATCATAAAATACCGTAATTTATAAATTTAGGCCATTTTGAAAACAAAGATGGCGGTTTCGGGTAACCACCACAGTAAAAACCATGATCAATATATATCTATATCGCATTTGCAATGATGGTCACTAGATGACGGAAACTGATGATTGAGGACATTTTGCAATCAATCAATCCAATATGGCGCCTTTTGGTTACCTCAAATCAATAAACCCACCTTCGATATGACCTATTTATAGCATTCATATCGAGCAAAACCTTTTCGAATTCTTTCTGAAAAAGAAAAGATTCTCGTATCTGTAGACTGTGCTCGTAATGTGTTCCTATAGAACCAGTGTGGAAGTGTTTTACCTCTTCACCATGTCATCGGAATTTTACACAGGAAACTATTGGTAGAGGTGCAAAAAATAGCTGAATTACATATTTGATTTTAGCAATAAATTTGACAGCTTCGTACAATTATGATAGCATACTGCGGCTATCATATTTTTTTTCAAAATTTCTTAAATTCGCAGAGTTCAGACGAAAATAATGAATCTACTAATAACAGCTTATTGAAACTGGTTGCAATGAAAAATGCTATTTGGTAGTACGTTCATCTCTATAATATTTTTGTTGGAAATTTGATTCTGATGAATAGGCTGTTATGCTGGCCAAATTTGCTAAAAACATGTAGTATGTGACAAAAATGTTGGATTGATTAGTACCAGATAAATGTTGGCGAAATGTGTGTCAATAAAACAGTCATTATTATGTGTATTATAGCAACATATCTAAATATGACAAAGAAATTGGCTGCACTGCCAACCTCGCTAGCTGCATACACTCATCTGTCATCTGGCACAAGAGAGGCATGATAACCAAAAATACGAAGCCAGTTGTCTCTTTTTGTCTTAGGTTTACCCGGATCTCATTTGACTGGTGCTCACTGGGTAAATTGAAAGCGGATCTATTCATTTGAGAGGATCAAACGAAGGAGGTTGAATATGAATTGCGACTCATTTGAAAGCAGCGGTGAGTGAAGTGTCATGAACCCAGCTTCAGATCAACAGCAACTGATGCGTTAAATGAATGTGAATGCTGCCGTAGACGACAGATTGACTGCGTTCATTCAGTTTCGATTGAATGAAATGATATTTTACTGCACTGCCCATGAGTATTTGCTCGGGATAACCAAGCAAAACGAACTATCAGCGAGTGAAATCAGCGTTTTTATCTCTGCCAGCGTGCGGTACTATTTCTTCGACAAACAAACAACTCGCCTTCAACTACATTGGATTCGGGCAATTTGTAACATGTAGAGCAAACAGGGGCAGCCACAAAAAATAACCTGAATAGTGGTCTCAGTGGCAATGTTTCCCCTATCAAAAAAACCTGTTTTAATCCCCCTAGCGGTGCAATTGTGCCTTTCTCAATCATGAACACGAGAATGTTTGCGTTGTTTATATTCATTAAAAGCTTTCAAATGCAAATATTACATTTTATTATTATACATAACATGACAAATATACAAGAAAAGAAATCATTATTCGAGTTCTACAATTTTCTAAAAGAAAAAACAGCCACGGTAATATTGAACTGAAAAATTATAAAAAATTTTTTTTGAGGTAACATAAAATCTCGACGTTTCATGCATTTTAAAGACGTTTGGCATCAAAAATACGAATTCGATTTCTGAAATTTCATGAAAAAAAAATTTGAGTTCCCGCTTATATGGGAATTTAATATGTGACCGGACGGTTTTGTCTATATTTCCGGACCCATATAAGCGATCTGTACGAAATTGTATAGACATCTGTGGGGATATTATAGCTATCATTTGGCACAAAGTTTGTGAAAATCGGCCCAACCATTTCCGGGAAACTTAAGTGAGTTCGTCAATTTTGAAAGATGGCCGCTTTTCCCGGGCACTTCCGGAACCGTCTATGGTGGTCAATATAGTCAACGAAAGTTTGGTTGGCCGTCGGTGACCTAGAACAGCAAATTTAAGTTGTTTGAGAGACATTTTAGCGAAATTTTTACCTTTTTTGCTTTCATCGGAGTATCGGTTTGAATCGCAATTTGCTATGTGATCGCACGCCACAACATGTAACTCCGGAACCGGAAGTCGGATCGGGATGAAATTAAATAGCCATTTACGGGGACGCAACACCTTTCATTTGAGACCAAGTTTAGTTGAATCGTTCAAGCCATCTCCGAGAAACCGATGTGACTGTTATTCTGAATTTAGATACTTCCGCCGGGGCTTCCGGAACCGATGATGTTGGTCAATGTGGCCAAATAGACTTTGAATGGATGTTAGTGACCTAATACTACAAATCGAAGCAGTTGTGGTCATATTTTGGAAAAATTTTCACCTTTACATTGCAGAATTTATTAAAATCGACATTTTCTGCGTGATCGTACTCATCACCTTGTAATTCCGGAACCGGAAGTCTGATCCAATAGAAATTCAATAGCAGCCTATGGGAACGTTGCACCTTGCATTTGAGACTAAGTTTGTCAAAATTAGTTCAGCCATCTCTGAGAAAAATGAGTGACATTTTTGGTCACATACACACACAGACGCACATACACACACATACATACATACACACGCACAGGCATTTGCCGAACTCGATGAACTGAATCGAATGGTATATGTCACTCGGCCCTCCGGGCCTCCGTTAAAAAGTCGGGTTTCAGAGCAATTGCAATACCTTTCTATTGAGAAAGGCAAAAAGGTGTATCATCAATTCGTGTCACGAAGTAAAGTTGATTGAATAGATGTGGTGTATAGACATAAACAACGCCACAAAACGGTTGGATTTGATTTATTCAAAACCCGAACACGACAATTACAAAATTTAAAACCCAGACCCGACCTGAGTCCGCAAGTTTAAAATTTCAAAAACCCTACCCGAAATTACCCGAGAACTCCAAACCAACAAAAACCCTAACCGGACCATCTCTACTACCAGTTATAGTTATACAGCGATGAAGATTCTTCTCGTTTGCCCTCAACTCACCATATCGTTCCCTGTTCTAATATGTAGCCGCAGCGGCTTTTAGCCCAAGTGTGCTCTTTGGCACTCAACATCGTACCGCCACTCTACTATTTCCTACATGTGGTTTTGCTGGACAGTCCCTGACGCGAATCTTACTAAGGAAAAGAGTGAAGGAGGGATCAGTATTAAATAGTTTGATTATAAATTCAAATTGGTATAATACGGCAAAGTGAGAGCAAAAAAACAATCCTACCCAAATTGCCATTTACGGTTTCCGTCTACCAAAACGCTCCTCATGACGTTTTGAACGAGTAGCTTTAGCGCCACCCCCGAAGAGAACCACTCGTTAGGTTAGAATTGCCCAGCTTGAAACCTAACCTCAAGGCAGGTTATAGAAGTTAACCCCGAAATGGCGCAAAGAAACGGTAGGTAAACACAAAATGTGAAAAAATGCACTCCGTCTCGCGTTAAGATGGAGCCATTACTATATTTAGCAAAGTCATCACCGAAGCGGCTTAAGTTCTGGAAAATGCACGGATCCCGGCACTTCCGGAATTATCGAGAGTGGACAATTTATTCCAAGAATATGTGATGTGTGAATCATGTTATCTAGGCCTGCGAATCGAAGTAATTTATTGTTCATTTCAAATACTTTTAACCTATGATGTATTACGAATTTATCAGAAATTTCAGCGTGACCGCAATAACCAACCTGTAACTCCGGAACTACAAGTCAGAACTAAATGAAATTCAATAGCGGTCAATTGGAGTATTATATCTTTCGTTTGAAATCAAGTTTGTAAAAATCGGTTAAGAGTTTGCTGGGAAATAGGTGTGACATTAGCTCAGGAACTTGGCGAGTTCCCCGGGGCATCAAGAATCGTCATAGGATGCCAATGTGGTCAAAACTACTTTGACTGGCGATTGGTGATCTAGACCCGCAAATCCAAGCAATGCTGAACCCATTTAAATATGTATTACATCATTCGAACATCATAGGGTTGCCAGTTTATATGGGAATTTGCTGTGTGGCCACATTCTTCAACCTGTAACTCCGGAACCCGAGGTCCGATCAACTAAAAATTGGTTGCGTCTATGGGAGTGTTAAACCGTTCATTTGAAACTAAATTTGGGTTAATCGATTCAACCATATCTGAGAAAATTGAGTGACATCATTTGACACACACATACACACACACAGACATTTTCCGATCTCGACGAACTGAATCGAATGATATATGACACTCGGCCCTCCGTGCCTCTGTTGAAAAGTTGTTTTTTTGAGTTATTGCCAGGGCCGTCGAGAGCCGCGCCGGGCCCCAGGGTTTGAAGTACTGACGAGCCCTACCATATATGACTTCTTATTTCAATATCGATTAGAGAAACTATACGGATGCAACCGTTTCAATTAAACTATTTGTTATGAAAATTGTTTATTTGACACGATTCAACGCGTTAGCTTAACAGAGTCGTCAGTATTTTAAACATGTAATAGATGGAAAAAATAAAAATTAATAAAGGAATATTTGTGTCTGGCCATTAGAATGACTTGCGTCCGATTTACCATTCCAATTGAAAACCTTTTTTGTGGCATTGCCATACAGTCCATATCGGCATTGTTCATGCTCCCTTGACGCACAATAATGCTGCCCAGAATCAGAGCTTAGAAAAATTGACATCCCTTCGTGATCTTGAAAGAGAAACAAAATTCAATTCATGCCCGCCGCGATGAATCGAATGTTTGGTTTGTTTCCCTCGTCCTTTGCTTTTCGGTACAACGCATTCATGTTCGCATATGTTCGGTTTCAGGAGCAAACTGAATCTTGTTTCTATGCTAGCTCGTCGCTGTGGTGCTATCTTATGACAAGCGTCATTTAGCACATTTCGAGAAAAACGATTTTTAAAGTTTGAGATTGAATATCTTGAAACTTAGAAATTGCACAAACAATTCAAAGAAGACAATTGATGCTTCTATCTATTCTGTATTAATCTCTCAAATATTACGAAGATCGGTTGACTATGTTGCGAGTTTTCACTATAAATGTGAACAAAAGTCACACTTACACGTGCCATAGGCGTGTATTGATGACAAAATTTGTAGGGTGTCATAATCGTGCATGGAAAATTTTCCATAGAAAAAAATCAGCAATTATTAACTTTTATTCATATCTTTGGCTTCATTTGGTCTATGAACAATCGATGAGGTGCATTTTGAAGGAAATGAGTGAGGGAATTTAGAAAAAATAGTTATTTTTGGTTACAGTGTTGCCAAATATGCAACATTTCCAGTTTAAAACTTATCTTGCATTTTTCTCACAATTCGTGCATTTTTGTTTTGAAAATGAGTATGCCATTGTGTTTCTCAGATAGTTTTACATATAAAAACATCTTTTACATCAAGATAATTTGAGCCAATCCCTAGACACAGTCAATTGAAGTAAAAAATGAAAAATTTCTCAGCACGTTTCTCGCTATATCTCAGTAACCAAGCAGGTTGTCAAAATTCTGTAAACGCCACTTTGCACAGTGGCTCAAAACAGCGTTTTGAGGTACTTAATTCACTGGAGTCAAAACTGTCCATATTAGTGATTTCACATATCCTACTATGTTTGTGTGTGTAAAAAGCGCCATCTTTTGGTGATATTATCTTTTTAAAAAAACGATCATAGTAGGCTATAGAAAATTTAACTTTTGAACCGAAAGAGATAGCGTTTGGCTGTTTTCGACAAAGTTGTAGAGAAGAGTATTTTTATAAATTTTGCAGAAGACATGTTGTCTCTGTCACTCGTAGTAATCGAGTTATGAGAAGTTCTCTATGGTGAACTCCTTCATTTCCTATTTTTACTCATAACTTTTTTATTTCTAATTTTTCGCATTAACAATGTTCTAAGGTATTTTTTATCATCATAAAACACACAACTTTTCCGAAGAGACCAGATAGCTGTGAATGCTGTGTAAAGACTTATAACTGATTTTGATTTAATTTTGGCCTGTTTTTGAACCCGTGTGACGTCACTATCGGCAAAAATTGTAATTATACTATCAATTATTCTAATAGGACTAGGTTTCACCTACAAAACAAAGGTAAAATTGTTTGTCCATAAGCACCCGTTCAAAAGTTATACACTTTATGTCTGGCCTTCCTGAAGTCGCGTGCATGGCTCACTGAACGAGTAGGCGCTGGTGTTCAAAGACGCTTTCGCTTGATTTCCTGAGTGACGCGCACTCTGTGTACTAGTGCGTCTACCGGAAGGTTAACACTGATATTGAATGATTTTCCAATGGGTGCATTAACCGGCTGGATATTTTCAAATATTTCAGACTGTGGTGAAGGCAGCAATTTTATGCATAATCTTTTTTGCCCTGAAGCTAACTTTCATACGATAATCTGGACTGAGATGAAATTGTATGTCACCCATTGGAAATCGGTTTTGGAATCAGTTGTTACATTTGCGCTGACATTCAGAGAGAAAACATTCCGAATGCGATGACTGGGATCCAACAGCGAAATCTGCTGTTAAAAGACTGAGACAGAGAGTTGTGAGAGAAAGAATTTCAACTTTTGGTGGAAACTAATGGGTAGAATAAGTATCTAGTTAAATTCCCATATTTTCTACATCAAATGTGTACACTGCAACCTCCATTTACGAACCAAGCCAAGGGTTCGTAAATTAAATTAGTTCGTTTTTTGGGATTTAGATCGTAAAAAAAGTTCGCTTCACATTCTTATTAAAATTCGTTGGTTGAGCAATATTATCGATAACCCTAACAATATGGGTATTTCCGGAACGGGCTTGACAAGTACATGATGAAAATGGATATTTGGTACCTTTTTGAAATCCAGGATGGAGACTTCCGATTGAACAATAATCTCGATAACCCTAACAATTTGGGGATTTTTGAAAAGGGCTTGACGAGTAGATGATAGAAACGGTAGCTTGGAGCTATTTCGAACAATATCTGTATAAACTATGAGGGTATTTTTAAGCGGGTTTGATGAGTAGATGAGCGATGCCCTTTTGAAGGCCAATATAGCGTCTTCTGGTTGAGAAAAGTTTTCTATAATCATATCATTCGCATCACAAATCGCTATACCTATATCGATTATATGATTATCTTATTTCGAAAACGTCAATATTTTAGGTTATAATGATGTTTTAACTGGAATTCGCCATCTTGATTTTCAAAATACATTGATTTTCGTCATCTACTCATCAATCCTATTCCGAGAATATCCAACTTTTATTAGTGACAGTTAGCTAGGAATATGATAAATTGTATACCACTTCATACTGCACACTTTGAAAAACACTTGCGATAAATGAAACCAGAATGGTTCTATTGCACTGTTAAATGAATCTGATTGGGTTACGTTCACCTACTTCAGAAAACCATTGGAACGTATTTGATTGTAATATATTTGCAGTGTCAACAGAAACAATAAACTTCAACAATTAAATTAAAATAAATTTAATTCGGTTAAAAATGCGGGCCCCCAAAACAGACCCGGGCCCCAGGGTAGTTGCCCCCCCCCCCTGAGCCCCCCTCTTGACGGGCCTGGTTATTGCATGGCCTTTCTTTATATGAGAAAAGCAAAAACGATCAGTTATCACAGGCAGAACTCAATCGAACACTCTTTCTCTCTTGCTTTGTATGTAATAGAGGGGACTAATTCCCGATAGCCCATCGGAGCAAAACAAACACAAATCTACGGAAAACGCCGCGAAACGTGAGAAATATTCTCGGACCAAATTCACTACATGGGAAACTAACCAACAAAAAATCAAACATTTCAGGTAACACTAACTAACAGGAACATTTTATTGGATTTTATTGGATGGATTGAAATATGGCATTTACTCTTAACCCAGGTTTTATTTATAAATATATTTACATGTTTCCGGTTCCTTCCTTCTCTTTCTAGCTTTCCCCTGTCTGTCTACTTAAGTGCGGTCCAAATTTCTGCTAGCGGATAAAGCTGCGCTGAGCAGTACAAATGCGCGCTCGGTTTTAGCTTTCGAACGATAAAGAAAGCTTTCGAAGGTTTTTGAGTTTGTGTGTATGGATCTACGTGCACGGATCAATTATCTATTTTTACTCACATGCGTTACTTCTGGAATAGCGTCATCTCTGCTGGGTGCCGACTGGTATTGCGGCTTCGGCTCCGACTTCCTCTCGCAAACCAATTGGAGCAATGGCGACGAACGGCGTCTACAATGACGTTGCAATGACGCTATTTAGGCCTTTGCCTACCGGGTGTTCAATTCGCCGATATTTTGACGATGAAAATGGCCAGCAACGAAGCGCGTTGATGGTTTTGCTGCTTCCTTCCGACCTTTTACCGAAAGCGTCGAGAACTTTCGAAGCCGGAACGTAGGGTAGAACGCGGATGGCGGAGAACGTCCAAACTTTTTCAATAAAAGAAAAGAAGCGGTCGATCGGCTATTCGACGCTGTGAAACTTTTTATCACACAACTTTTTGCCTATGCAATCACTGTAAAAATCGACTTCTTACAATCGGCCCGGAGGGCCGAGTGCATATTCCATTCGATTCAGTTCGACGAGATCGGAAAATGTCTGTGTGTATGTGTGTGTCTTATTTAAACTCACACATTTTTTTCTGAAATGACTGAACCGATCTGCACAAACTTCAAATAAAAGGTATAACGCTCCCATAAGCTGCTATTCAATTTTTAGTTTATCCGACTTCCGGTTCCGGAGTTACGGGTTGAAGAGTACGGTTACACACAAATTCCCATATAAACTGGTACAACCATGATGTCCAAATGATGTAAAACATATTAAAATGGGTTCAACATTGCATGAATTTGCGGGTCTAGATAACTAATGATTAATCGAAGTAGCTTTTACCACATTGACCACCTACCCAAGCAACCAGAAGTTCGGATAATACCTAAAAAGCACTCTTTAAAGTTCTCATAAAGTTCTTAGCGAACTTCTAAGCTGCTTAAGCCGCTATTAGAACATAAAACGTACTGAAAAATTACTTAAAACGAGAAGCTTATGCAGCTCCCTTGTACGAACTTTTGGTTGCTTGGGTATGACGGCTCATGACTCCCCCGGGGAACTCGCCAAGTTCCTAAGCTAATATCACACCTATTCCCCAGAGAATTCTTGACCGATTTTTACAAACTTTTTTCAAATGAATGATACAGTAATCCTAATGACTGCTGTTGAATTTTATGCGGTTCTGACTTTTGGTTCTGGAGTTACAGGGTGGTTAGTAAGGTCACTTAAGAATTTCTCATATAAACCGTTACAATAGTAATACCTCATAGGCTAAACCTATTGACATGGTCAACAAATTACTTCGACTCGCTGGTCTAGATCACTGTTTGCGAATCAAACATACTTTAAATATATTGTACACTATCGACAAATCCGGAAGTTCTGGATACCGGGCATATTCCACAATTAAAGTCACATCGGTTGTTCGGTGATGAAGGCACCGTTTTTCTCAAACCAAGTCTCAAATGCAAGGTATAATATGCAGTTTAGTGCCTTCTTTTCACACGCAACTTAGTACGAAGTGCAATAAATACTAATTTCGGTTTTTGACCGCACAATTTTTCTCTGACCGCAATATACCTAACGGAAAGGAATTTTTTTAATAAATTTAGTCCTAAAAACTTCACAGATTTTAAAATAATACCTTTACAAACACACCGCGATACTAAAAAACCTGTTTTAATACCCCCCAGGAGCAATTGTGCCTTTCTCATTTATCAAAGCTATGATTTAATAGCTGGTTACATTCAATATAACATTGTGGAAATATCTATTACATTTCTTATATACCACGGCAGTAAACAGACGCCCAGAATAATCGATCCTTTTTCGGAACAGTTTCCCGCCACTAGTGCCAATGAGCTGAAGCGCACACGTGTGACGGCAAGTTATACCGTCGAAAGTACCGGCCCGTGGTTCGGGCACACGTAAGTACGGTGTTGATTCGCCATAAGGGGATAGCTAATCGCTAAGGAGTACTCTCACTTCCCCGGCTAAACGAGAAGGAATCAAAACACCGACCGTTCTCACTGTGGAGGTCGAACACAGTCGAACGAGCCTAGCTCTAATCCACGGTTATTCGCCAAGGAGAACGAAGCAGAGCGGACAAAGATTCCCCCTGGGAAGTGCACTGCGGTAACTTTCGGGATGGCTTGCGGCGAGCAAGTCGATCCGGCGATAATTCGCCAACGTCGCTAGGGAGGTTCTAACAAAGGAGCCAATCTCAACTCCCTAGCTAAAGGCAAAGGACCGCCGCCGGAGCAGCCAACGACATGCCGGAAGAACTCGTTCGTTGTAGTTCCGGCCGGTCGGAAGAAACCGCCCGTCTTCCCGCCAACGGTAGCAGCAGATCGACGATATCCAGCAGTGCGCAGTGTAACGGAGTTAATGAAAATAAAAGTCGGTAAATTTATTAATTTATTTTGTTTGTTTACCTTTTTGTTTGTGTAACAAAAATCCGAAATTCCGGTAGAAGCACCTAGGCCGCCCTGAAAAGAAGGGTCCAGCGAGAAAATTTATAAAAGAACCCAAGTAGTGGGCAAATCGCTACTTACAATATGAGTTCAATATGACTGCCACGAACCTGTTGAGCATCATGTCGACACTGACACTTTTGAAACAAACAAATATATAATATTTAATCAGCTTAATGTGTGTGAGTTTAAGTGTGTGGGTGAAGGAGATGTGGGTGTGAGGTTGGTCTGTGATGGAGGGGGGTAGGGCAGCGGGTGAAAGATCGGGGAGGGAAATGGAAGGAAGGAGGGGAAGGGGTGGATGGAAAGGTGCAACTCCCAAATGCATATTATACCTTCCATTTGATACTAGGTTAGTGAAAATTGGTTCAATCATCACCGAAGTTGCTTTAGTTCTGGAACATGTCTGGAACCCTGGACTTCCGGAATTATCGATAGTGGACAATTTATTCTAAGAATCTTTGATTCACTATCAGTGAACTAGACCCGCAAATCCAAGTAATGTTGAATATGTATTATATAATTCGGACACCATGGTGTTACCAGTTTATAAGGGAATTTGCTATGGGGTCGTATTTTTCAAACCGTAACTCCGGAACTGGAAGTCGGTTCTACTGAAACTTCAATAGCAGCTTACGGGAACGTTTTGCTGTGTATTTGAAACTTGTGCAAATAGGTTCAGCAATCTCTGAGAAATTGAGTGACACTATTTGACACACACACATACACATATATACACACAAACATTTGGCGTGTTCGACAAACTAAATCGAATAGTACAGAGTGCGTCAGCTGGATGTATCCTTTTTCAATATTGAACAACTCCGCCATTTTTCAACCGATTTTGACAGCTAAACACAATTCTGAAACACCTTTTAGTGCCATTTTAGCTATGAGTCGATTTACACCAAAATAACGCGCTGAAATCGTAGCGCTTTACATTGAAAACGATCGTTCAATAGTGAAAACTGACTGATTTTTGGGACAAAACTTTAATGATGACTCGGCCCTGCGGGCCTCGGTTAAAAGGTCAACATTCCAACGGATTGCATTACCATAATCAGCAAAGTCCCAAAAAGTCGACCGAGATAACATAAAATCTCGACGTTTCATGCATTTTAATGATGTTTGGTATCGAAAATACGAATTCGATTTCTAAAATTTCATGGGGCCCCCACATGAAATAAAAATTTTAGTTCCTACTTATACTGGAATTTCTTATGTAACCGGACGATTCATACTATATTTCCGTAACCATAAAACCGATCTGTACAAAATTTCATAGCAGCCAATAAGAACAATATACCTTTCGTTTGAGACTAAGTTTGTGAAAATCAGCCCAACCATCTGATGTGAAACTGATGTAAATTTATTAATTTTGAAAGATGGTGATTTTTCCGGGCACTCCTACAATTGTCTATGATGGTCAATGTAACCAACAAGATTTCGATGGGCCGTCAGTAACCTAGAACTGCAAATGCGAGACCTGTGGCTTCTATTTTAGCAAAAAAATCCTTTTTGCATTCATCGCGGTATCGGTTTAAACAGGAGTTTTCTCTGTGACCACCCTCCACAATCCGTAACTCCACAACAGGAAGTTGGAACGAAATAAAATTTTTATAGCAGTTTTTGGGAACCTAACACCGTTTATTTGAAGTTTAATTTGATTAAATCGGTCCAGTCATCACGTAGAAATCATTGTCACTGTTATTTTGAATTTGAGTACTTTCGCTGGGGCTTCCGGTACCGACGATGGTGGAGACTTTGAATGACTGTTAGTGACCTGGAACTACAAATCTAAGCAGTTGTGGACACATTTTGGAAAAACTTTTTACATTCATCGACATATACGTTGAAATTTGCTGCGTGTTCGAACTCATCACTCTGTAATTACGGAACCGGAAATCGGAACAATTCAAGAGCATTTAGGTTTTGGTGAGACGGGATATTTTTTAAAAGTTCATTCGAGATAGACTATATTTTTCCGATTGAATTTCTAAGTGCTACTTTGAAACCAAAACTTCGATTTCCGCTAAAAAAATTCGACCAACATGTTAACTAGATTCGTACTCTGCACTGCTCCAAGCCACGCATTCTGAAAGATCTTACTACAAAAAAATGATAGAAACATTTCAAAATATGTCACACCATATCCGACACGTGCTGATAAAATAAATTGCATGTGCTTAATCTCTTCCGCAGATAAATGAGTAAATAATTGATTTATCTGTGACGTCCCATGAATCGGTTAGTTTAACCAGGGGTTCGCGCGTTTCAGTGATTAGATTAAATGAATAAATTTCGATATCCATTATTTTGATTACTTTTGAAAAACGTCACCTCGAAAGGTTATCCATGCAAATCCCCAGTTTAAAAAAAACACTTCACTTACATGATACGAAGGGGATTCTCTTCAACGAATACGTGTGTTGTTTTTCGAATGAAATAAAAATGACTGTCATAAATTTTCCATTAACCGATGTCGATCGAGATAGCATAGAATATTAATTATTGTAGTTAAGATTAATATACTGCAGCAACTATATCAAATGTGGTATATAAAATGGTTAAACAATACAAGCTGGGAAAGTTGTCGGAAATATTCGCAGAAGATTAGTTTGATGTGAGATTAGCACCAATTTCGTTCTTCAATTGGATAGAACCACATTTACACGTAATGACCACAAAGCCTATAACTAAATTAGTTATGAAATTTGCATTCCGACTTCGTCTCATCAAAATCTGACACCAACTTAGCGACTGGACTAAGCTAGCTCAAAAATCGAAAACACTTTTTGTATTTCTGAGCAAACTTCTAGTTACGCGTGATGTCCCGCAATAACAGGAGTTCTAAATAAACTGATGAGAATTGATGACATCTAAACTAAGTTTGGCTTATTTACAACTATCTTGAAACTGGAAATACAATGCGATCTACGAAAGTGGGAACTATAGTTTTTATGAATAATTTTACAGCTATCCTAAAACTGGGAATACAGTTTGATATACAAGAAGGGAAACAAGTTTTTATGAGAAATTTTACAGCTATCTTAAAATTAGGAAAACAATTAAGTATACAAGATTGGTAAGGATAGTTTTTTTATGAAAAAAACTACAGTTATCGTAAAACTAGGAATACATAATACAAATTTAATTTTTGTAACAGCAACAGCTGTTGTATCAAAGACAGAAGGACACGATCATACGTCTCCCAACCTTCGAACGGAACGGATCGTTATATTCCACAGTGGTGTTCGGTGTGTAAATTTTAGTGAATCAAGGTCATCCTTTGTTCGTTCGTTAGCTGCCGTTCTGCTGGTGCCGACAGTAAATCCAGTACATTGTTTTCGCTGGTGCGGAACAATCGACGTTGTTTGCAGATAAGTTTTGCTTTATTTTTTTCCTCGTTTGCTTTCTTTCCTTTTCCCTACTTTTACTCTACCTTGTAATCAAATAATAAGACACATTCCCGTTTATATAACGCTCTGCCCTCGTGCTTAAATGGCCGAGGGCGAAATACCATCTGATGTAATCATGGAAGTCCCTGATCCCCCTAATACTCGCATTGCTCGCCGTATAAAGCAGTACCCAGAAGGTTCCTCTGGGCCATGGGTGGTATATTTTCGGACCGGAGTGAAACCGGTTAATATATTAAAACTTTCTCGAGATCTGACTGCTAATTACCCGGCTGTAGCTCAGATAACACGTGTTCGGGCAAACAAGATACGTGTTCTAGTGAATGATCTCGGCCAGGCAAACGCGATTGCTTGCTGTGAGCGCTTTACACGGGAATTTAAAGCGTATGTGCCTTGTGTGGCCTGTGAAATCGATGGGGTAGTGTCCGAACCGGGCCTGAAATGCGAAGAACTGTTGGAGCACGGGGTTGGCTGCTTTAAGGACCCCTCTCTTGAACAGATTAAGATCTTAGAATGCAAACAATTGTATACCGCAAACACCGAGGGAGGAAAGACTACCTACTCTCTATCAGGCTCGCTTCGGGTGACATTCGCCGGGTCCTCTCTTCCCAACTACATCCTCCTTGACAGGGTTCGCCTACCAGTTCGCCTGTTTGTACCGCGGGTCATGAGCTGCAGCAATTGCAAGCAGTTGGGCCACACAGCCACATATTGTGGAAATAAGAAACGATGCGGCAAATGCGAAGGAGAGCATGAGGATGACTCTTGCGACAAAGAAACTGAAAAGTGTATTTGCTGCGGGGGCCCTTCAAATGCTCTTAAATCATGTCCTGCGTACAAGCAGCGCGGGGATAAAATTAAGCGCACCCTTAAGGAACGCTCAAGGCGTTCTTATGCAGAAATGCTAAAGAATGCTTCGCCATCTGTCCTGTCCGCAAATCCCTATGCTGGTTTGGCTAACGTTGAGCAAGAATCTGACGACCCACGAGAGGGAACATCTTTGGTTAACCCAGGGGAATCCAGGAAGAGGAGAAATCCAGCCTCCCCTACATTGCCCCGTAAGGGTGCCAAGGTGTCGTCCACTCAGAGTGCGCCATCTACAACCAATAAATCCAACGGAAGTGATGCACAAAAGCCGAAGCAATTTGCTCCAGGACTTGGAAATATTAATTCTAACAAGGAGTACCCACCACTTCCAGGGACACCAAAAACCCCAAGTGTCCCCTTTTTTCAAACAGATACTCAGTCCAGTAGCGGACTAATGAAATTTTCTGACATAGTGGACTTAATTTTCACAGCTTTCAATGTTACTGATCCTCTTAAAAGCCTTCTGATACGTTTTCTCCCTATAGTGCAAACATTTTTGAAGCAGTTGACTACTAAATGGCCCCTCCTTGCAGCGATCGTATCCTTCGATGGCTAAGTCATCGAACGAGGTCACCGATTCGATCACTGTTCTACAGTGGAACAGCAGAAGTATCCTCCCGAAAATCGATTCCTTTAAATTTTTACTAAATAGTTTAAAATGTGATGCTTTCGCATTATGTGAAACTTGGTTAACTTCCGATATAAATCTCAACTTCCACGACTTTAATATAATTCGTCTGGATCGAGAAAACCCCTATGGAGGCGTACTTTTGGGGATCAAAAAGTGCTATTCTTTCAACCGAATTAACCTCCCTTCGACACCAGGCATTGAAATTGTCGCTTGTCAAGTTTTAATCAAAGGTAAAGACCTTTGCATTGCTTCCATCTACATTCCTCCTAGAGCCTCGGTAGGGCACCGAACGCTTTGTAATATCACGGAATCCTTACCGGCACCGCGGCTAGTTCTGGGAGACTTTAACTCGCACGGTACGGTATGGGGCTGTCTTCATGATGATAATAGATCAACATTAATCCAAGATCTTTGCGATTATTTCAACATGACCATCTTAAACACGGGAGAAATGACGCGGATTCCTACACCACCAGCACGCGCAAGCGCGTTGGATTTATCGCTTTGCTCGACATCGCTACAGTTAGATTGCATGTGGAAGGTGATCCCTGATCCCCACGGTAGCGATCATTTGCCTATCGTAATTTCAATTGCTAACGGTTCAAGACCATCGGAAACAATCAATGTATCGTATGACCTCACACGGAACATTGATTGGAAGAGTTACGCGACCGCGATATCCGTTAAAATCGAATCCACTCAAGAACTTCCTCCGGAGGAAGAGTACAGGTTTTTGGCTGGCTTGATTCTCGACAGTGCGAATCAAGCTCAGACTAAACCAGTACCCAGCGCGAATACCCATGGACGGTCTCCCACCCTGTGGTGGGATAAAGAGTGCTCAGAGCTGTACGCGGAAAAGTCCACTGCATATAAGGCCTTCCGGGAAGACGGGTTACCCGCTAGCTATCAACAGTACGCGTCGTTAGAAAGGCGAATGAAGAGTCTAATGAAAGCCAAAAAAACGCAGTTTTTGGCGCCGGTTCGTCGACGGGTTAACGAGAGAAACAGCGATGAGCACTCTTTGGGGTACGGCTCGACGTATGCGTAATCATAATAGTACCAACGAGAACGTGGAATATTCAAACCGTTGGATATTCGCTTTCGCCAAGAAGATCTGTCCGGACTCTGTCTCGGTACAGAAAACGTACCGCGCCGCGTCTTCTCACGATACCGCGAACGAAACACTGTTTTCGATGGTGGAGTTCTCACTTGCTCTCTTATCGTGCAACAATAACGCCCCAGGGTTAGACAGAATCAAATTCAACTTGCTGAAGAATCTGCCTGACACTGCAAAAAGGCGCCTGTTGAATTTATTTAACAAGTTTCTTGAGGGTAACATTGTCCCTTATGAATGGAGGCAAGTGAAGGTCATCGCCATCCAAAAACCAGCAAAACCAGCCTCCGACCACAACTCGTGTCGGCCGATTGCAATGCTGTCCTGTATTCGGAAGTTGTTCGAGAAAATGATCATGTTTCGCCTCGACAATTGGGTTGAAGCAAATGGCTTACTGTCAGATACACAATTTGGCTTCCGCAAAGGCAAAGGGACGAACGATTGCCTTGCGTTGCTTTCTACAGAAATCCAAATGGCCTATGCTAACAAAGAGCAGATGGCATCAGTCTTCTTGGATATTAAGGGGGCTTTTGACTCAGTTTCTATCAACATTCTGTCAGAGAAGCTGCACCAGCATGGTCTTTCACCAATTTTAAATAACTTTTTGCTAAACCTGTTGTCTGAAAAGCACATGCACTTTTCGCATGGCGATTTAACAAAATCGCGATTTAGCTACATGGGTCTTCCCCAGGGCTCATGTCTAAGTCCCCTGCTCTACAATTTTTACGTGAATGACATTGACGATTGTCTTGCCAATTCCTGCACGCTAAGGCAACTTGCAGACGACGGGGTGGTCTCTGTTACAGGGCCCAAAGCTGCCGACTTGCAAGGACCATTACAAAATACCTTGGACAATTTGTCTGCTTGGGCTCTTCAGCTGGGTATTGAGTTCTCCACGGAGAAAACTGAGTTGGTTGCTTTTTCTAGGAAGCGTGAGCCGGCGCAACTCCAGCTTCAATTAATGGGTGCAACGATCAACCAGGTTTTCACATTTAAATATCTCGGGGTCTGGCTCGACTCTAAAGGTACCTGGGGATGTCACATTAGGTATCTGAAACAGAAATGCCAACAAAGGATCAATTTTCTCCGAACAATAACTGGAACATGGTGGGGTGCTCACCCAGGAGACCTGATCAGGTTGTACCAAACAACGATATTGTCGGTGATGGAGTACGGGTGTTTCTGTTTCCGCTCCGCTGCGAACATACACTTCATTAAACTGGAGAGAATCCAGTATCGTTGCTTGCGCATTGCCTTGGGTTGCATGCACTCGACCCATACGATGAGTCTCGAAGTGCTGGCGGGCGTTCTTCCGCTAAAAAATCGATTTTGGGAACTCTCATATCGATTGCTCATCCGATGCGACATTCTGAACCCGTTGGTAATTGAAAACTTCGAGAGGCTCGTCGAGCTTAATTCTCAAACCCGTTTTATGTCCTTGTACTTCGACTACATGGCACAGAGCATCAATCCTTCTTCGTACAATCCCAACCGTGTCCGTTTCCTAGATACTTCTGATTCTACTGTATTCTTCGACACATCCATGAAGGAAGAGATTCGTGGAATCCCGGACCATATACGCCCGCAGGTGATCCCCAATATATTTTATAATAAATTCCGATAAGTCGACTGCGACAAAATGTTTTACACTGACGGATCAAATCTCGATGGGTCCACTGGCTTCGGTATCTTCAACAATACTATCACCGCTTCATTCAAGCTCAATGATCCCGCTTCAGTTTACGTCGCAGAGTTAGCTGCAATTCAGTACACCCTTGGGATCATCGACACTCTGCCCACAGATCACTACTTCATCGTTTCGGACAGCCTCAGCTCTATCGAGGCTCTTCGTGCGGTGAAGCCAAAAAAGCAACTCCCGTATTTTCTGGGGATGATACAGGAGTCCTTGTGTACGTTATCTGAAAAATCTTATCAGATTACCTTTGTTTGGGTCCCCTCTCATTGTTCTATCCCGGGCAATGAAAAGGCCGACTCATTAGCAAAGGTGAGCGCATTAAATGGTGACATATACGAAAGACCAATCTGCTTCAACGAATTTTTTAGTATTTGTCGTCAGAGGACGCTCAACAGTTGGCAAACCTCGTGGAGCAAAGGGGAACTTGGACGATGGCTACATTCGATTATCCCAAAGGTATCAACGAAGCCTTGGTTCGGGGGGATGGATGTGGGTCGGGATTTTATTCGTGTAATGTCCCGACTTATGTCCAATCACTACACCATGGATGCGCATTTGCGGCGTATTGGGCTTGCGGAGAGTAGTCTGTGCGCTTGTGGCGAGGGCTATCACGACATCGAACACGTTGTCTGGGTGTGCGCCGGGTATTGTGACGCCAGGTCTCAGTTAAAGGAATCCCTTCGGGCCCGAGGTAGACCACCCAATGTACCAGTCCGAGATATGCTGGCAACTCGTGATTTCCCCTATATGTCCCTTATTTATACCTTCATGAAAACGATAAATATCCCAATTTAGCCCCTCTCTTTTATTTCTCGTTTTTAGAGTTTCCTCCTGCCTTGTGGAACCGATCAGCTCCAGAGTGCCACTATGTAACCGCCATCGCCCTTACCACTACGCCTGCATAGAAGGAAACTGAAGCGAGAGCGACTCGAGGTCCGATGACTTTTGAAAGATTCCCCGCGGGTCCGAAGAATACCATCCGCCAATCCGGTACTCGACGACTTACTATACTGAGGCGCAAATTTGATACGCTGATCCCCCTCCCCCCCCCCCCCCCCGCCGTTCGAGCGAAAGTTGCAAGTTTTGCTCTTCTTTCCCTGTCTCTCCACTGTCCTTGATACAACTGCTGCTACACTGATGCGGAAATAAGCCACCCTCTGAATATCTTGACTAAGCATAAGTTTTAGTTAAAAAAAATCAAATTAATATTCTGTATTCCTAGTTTTAAGATAGCTATAATTTTTACTCTTTATTGAAACTCTTGTCCTCCATCTTGTAAATAGAATTGAATCCCTAGTTTTAAGATTTCTGTGAAATTTCTCATAAATATTTGTTCCCCCTTTTGTGTACTAAACTATATTGTTAGTTTTAAGATAACCGTAAAATATTTCGTAAAAAACTATTACTCCCCCTCTTGTATATCAAAGTGAATCCCTTGTTTTAAATTTTTTCATAAAAAATCTTTTGGCCCTCTTTTGTATATTGAATCTTATTTCTAGTCTTAAGATAGCTGTAAACTTTCTTTTCCTTTGTAAAAAAATATTTCAACATTGTAACCTCCTAGTTTTAAGATATCCAAAATGTAAAAACAAAAGCATTTGGCACCGCCAAGCTAACGCATTTGTGCCTATCAAATAAACGAAATGAATTAAAAAAAAAGGACACGATAACAGGGAAAGCAGAACAAAGCTTGCAACTTTCACACAAACGGCAGATCAGCGGCATGAGTTAGAGCCTCAGTAGGCTACCAAAACGTTAAAGAACGGGGTGAATGGTGAGATTTCTCGGGCCCGTAGGAAAACCTTCAAAAATGATCAGACCATCGACCCACTCTCGCTTCAATTTCCTTTTATGCAGGCGTGGTAAGGGCGACGGCAGTCACATAGTGGCACGCTGGTGCTGGTCGGCTCCATAAGTCAGGACAGGGAACTTCTAAAAACGAGAAATAAAAGAGTTGGTTAGATTAGGAATTAGGATACGTATCGTTTTTATAAAAAAGTAAATAAAGATAGGCGAGATCGCGATTTACCAGACTATTACGAACTGGGATAATGGGCGGTCTACCTTGAATGCTAAGGGAATCCTTTGACTGAGGCCTGGCGTCACAATACCCGAAGCATACCCATACAACGTGCTCCATGTCGTGATAACCCTAGTCACAAGCGCAAAGACTACTCTCTGACAAGCCCCATACGTCGCTAATTCACATCCAACGAGTGGTAATTGGACATAAACCGGGCAATGCACGAATGAAATTTCGACTCCCATCCATCCCCCTGAACCAAGGTTTCGTGGCTTCGGGATAACAGAATGTCCAAGTTCCCTATTGCTCTAAGCAATTTGCCAACTGTTGAGTATCCTCTGAAAACAAATATTGAAGAAAAACGCTTTTAATCCACCTAACAGTGTGATGATACATTTCTTATAACTCTTATCGCTTTCTTCGGGTATTATATCGATTGAGAACATGTAGAACTGGATGCTTCGCGATGTTTTTGATAACACATACTACATGGGATGGTGGCAGGACTCAGAGAATCGCTCAAATTAGCTTAGGACAATATCAGTGCAAGAAATCTCAAAGGTTAAACCAATTTAATGGAAAAGCGGAAACATGGCCCAAAAATAGAAATACAAACGAATTATTGCTAATGCTCCGTTTATAACGTATATAAATTCTTCAATCAATGCATTGTGTAGGAAAAACTGAATTTTCCTAAAGGGGTTATGTTGTTCGAAATTTTCGAATGGATTTGAAGTTCATACTCATATTCAGGCTGAGAACTAAGCAATGAAATTTCAACTCTTGATATCTCGCTACCTCTAAAGTGCATACATGCATAGTTCAAACTTTAATTCGATATCGACTTTTTCTAAAAATGACTTCCCAGTAGTATCGATCTGAATTATTATCCCGAATCCTAATGCCAAAGAACAAATAAAAAACTCTCGAAACCCGTTAGGGAAAATCAACATCATTACTGGAATTTTCTTTTTCACGAAACTCTTCGATTCGATATAATTTTAAAAAAAAACGTTTTTTTTATTTTTCCATGTTTGCATCTTTAAGATAAGGAAAACATGGTCAAGAAAGGATTTACTCAAATTCAGCCTTGTTTGTCTGCTTGAGCCCAAGGCTTGTTATTTGCTCACACAATGTGCCACAAAGAGCAAAATACACTGATGAAAAATAGAGCATCACAAAAACACTGCGATGTGCAGAACGACCGCAAAAAGAGAAACTTGAAAACGAAAAAGAGGTACAGGTGCAGCCATGGAGTAGAATACACGTATGGGAGCGACATACATCGGAGTGAAGAGGTATATTGTAAAAGAGAAGAGCGGTGGTTTGCATGAAAAGTGCAAAGAGCGTTTTTTATTCTTCTCTTTATTTGCTGAGGTGCATTACATCCCTGTAGAACCCATCAAACATATTTTCATATGAGGTTGATAAAATTGGGGGCTGATCAAATCGGGTCTTCAATGTGTTATAATAGTTAGGCAGTATTTGAAGAAGTTATGGACGTGTGTAGAACGACTTTGTTTCTACTTACTCGGAGTCAGCGGCGTAGTCAGAAATTTGGTTTGGATTTGGTGAAAATCTAACTTACTGTCCAAATGGCATAATTACGAAACCGCCATCTTTGAAGTTTTAAAATTATGGAGAATCACGGGGAACGTGCCATTTGAGCCAATATATTCTGATACCTGATCCTGTCTTTAGTGAATTTGTTGAGGCTATCATTCAAAACAACATTATTGTAGGCATAAATACTACGTACAATGGAATTCTCCGAATATCGAGTTATAAAATGATATTTACGAAGTGTTTCTTAATCTAATTTTTTTCTAAAATAACTTTCTATTGTGAACTTCACAAACTCAAGCTTTGGATAAAATGTAAATTTTATCGTTTATAAACAATAGAAGAGATTTATCATAAACAATAAAATCATAATAATTTAATTTTAAATTAAATAGAAATAGCCTAAAATATGTTAATACCTTGAACACATGGTGCCTTCACGTCTTCAACAAAGTGGTTTGTAATAGCACTCCCCAAAATTTTGCTGAAGACATTAAGTCTGAAACTAAATTTATTTTAAGAGTAAATTCTTCATAAATACTTCTTGGATACTATCACGCCAATATTATTTTATCAAATGATGTGCTATTTAATGTTTGTAAAATTCATCGAAGATACTAAACCTGCGAAATTGGCGGAACGGAAAACGCCATTTTTCATAAATTCCCCAACTTTTGGAAGGTGGTTTTCTCGTTATTAATTCTATAACGTTTTCATCACAACTCGACGCATTCAAAAATAAACATTTTTAGCAAATGTTGGAAGTTATGCAATTTTTCGGTGAGCAGTTCTAAGTTTCAAAGACATTAAAGCAATTCCAGTTTCGCTTCTTATTAAAAAAGACCCTAATCCATATTACAGTACACCCCTTCAAAACACAGAATAATTTTTTTTCAATTCTTGACCAAAATATCTATTAGATGACGCGTATACATTAGGACAGTTCATGTTTTACCACAACATTACACTTTACAAGAAAACACAAAGTTTTTGTAAGTAAAATTATTTATGTACTTCAGTAACTACCAAGAGCTATACATTTTTAGAATCCTTGATAAAGGTGGAATAAATCCATTGAAACGTTGGAAGTAAAAGCAATATTGCTGTTTTCGCTGTCTAATTTATGACTGATTAGCCGAAAAACTCCTCATAATAGAAGCTCGACAGTCAAGAAGACATTAATAATGGTATGTTCTTAGGCAAGTATTTGATATTGATGTTATTAGACAACTGTGAGATCAAGACCACTAAATCAGTTACAGATCAGGATCGCATTCCCATAATTTTTCAATGGTCCTCATGATGTTTCAAACAATAGGTTATCAATGTACTAATCAGATAATTATCATTGTAATATTAAATTAAATCAGTCAGCATCAATCCGTTACATCCCAAGAGTACTGAATAAAAGCTAATGCGACGTAAACTGAAACGTATCGTTGAAGTCAGTTGATCTATTGAGATTTGATCTGTCAGTGTAGGTAATTTTATCATAATCGACTTCTCGAAATGTATTATAGAAATAAGGTTCACTTGTATTTTATCCGGGATTTCATGAACCTTTCCATTCATCATGGATGTGTCGAAGAATACAGTAGAATCAGAATTATGTAAGAAACGGACAGGGTTGGGATTACACGAAGGAGGATTGATACTTTGCGTCATGGATCGGATTTAACAAATATGCATGCAGTCCAAGGCAATATACATAAGGTCCGGAGAAAATTGATCCTTTGTTGACATTTCCGTCTCAGATAGTTAAAGTGACTTCCCCATGCGCCTTTAGAGTTGAAAGCTGGTGAGAATATTGTCTAAAGTATCAATCTGCCTTAGCGTGCAAGAATTCACAAGACAATTATCTGTGCCATTCATGTAAAAATTGTAAAAAGGGGGCTTAGACATGTTCCCTGGGGAAGACCCACATAACTAAATCGCGATGTTGTTAAATCGCCATACGAAAAATACATGTGGTTTTCAGACAGATTTAGCAAAAAGTTATTTAAAATCGGTGAACGACCATGCTGGAGCAGCTTCTCTGGCAGAATGTTGGTAGAAACTGAGTCCAAAGCCCCCTTAATATCCAAGAAGACTGAAGCCATCTGCTCTTTGTTAGCATAGGCCATTTGGATTTCTGTAGAAAGCAGCGCTAGGCAATCGTTCGTCCCTTTGCGTTTGCGTAAGCCAAAATGGGTATCTGATATTAAGCCATTTGCTTCGACTCAATTGTTGAAGCGAAACAACATTATTTTCTCGAACAACCTCCAGATACAGGATAATATTTCAATCGGTCGATATGAGTTGTGGTCGGAGGCCGGTTTTTCTGGTGTTGAAATGGCGATGGCCTTCTCTTGCCTCCAGTCATGAAGGACAATGTTACGCTCAAGGAACTTGTTAAATAAATTCAACAACCGCCTTTTCTCAGTTTCAGGCAGATTCTTCGATAAGTTAAATTTTATTCTGTCTAACCTAGGGGCATCATTGTTGCGTGACAACAGAGCAAGTGAGAACTCCACCATCAAAAACGATGCTTCGTTCGTGGTATCGTGGGCGGCGCGGTAAGTTTTCTGCATCGGGACAGAGTCCAGACAGATCTTCTTGGCGAAAGCGAATATCCAACGGTTTAAATATTCCATGTTTTCGTTGGTACTGTTTAGGTTACGCATATGACGAGTAATGCCCCAAAGAGTGTTCATCGATGTTTATTTCGCTAACGTTTTGACGAATCGGCTTTCGCCACATTATGCCGAAAGTGAAAAAAAACGGTCAAAAGCCTTTCCTGAGTTTCATAGATGTTTTCATGCCATGATGTCTTCAGGAAAGTTTCCTAGGACTACATCCTACATCTTTTGGGATAAGCACCTTAATTTTTCTTAAGATGCAACTGTCATTCAAAAACAATTTTGTTTTTGGATCAACAACCAAAAATTTTGCTTTGCGCGGAATCTTATAGAGCAATTTATTTTGAACAACTTAGATGAAAATATCCGTCATCTATATATTTTTCTTTAAGAGATATATACACTGCATCTTAAAATCAGTTTTTTATCTTTGTCTTCTACAACTTAATTTTTTCTACATTGGAATGCTCTGAAAAGTTTTAGATATCGTCAAAACACATAACTTTTCTGAAGACTCCAATGATGTATGACAAGTGTTTCGGGATATAAATCGATTTTTCTCTAAAAAAAAATTCTCAAGGTTGTGAAACTTTGTGAACTAAACCTCAGCATAATTAGATTCATCATATGATGTAGTATATGTAAGCGAAGTATAGCAATCCGGACTTTTCGGGGTTTTTAGTTTTCATGCATTTTTATACTGCATAATGTATCGATATTTCACAGTATCTATAAAATACCCATCAGAAATTCAACACGTCATAATACAGAATACTAAGACGAATTTCGCGCCAAATCGTATTCAGAGTTGGCAGCACCCTCTCAGATTCTAATGAAACTTTCTGTACATGAAGACTTTGTCACAAAAAGCCACTTTGCATATTTTGTTTTTCCAAAAATGATCTAGACTGTCTTTTGAAAAGGGCCAAACTTTTTTACCATTTTTTTCAAATGGATATAGTCTAAAAATGACAAATCCTACAAAAGAAATATTGAAGGAGTGGTTTTCACAAAATTAGTCAAATTTTTGAATAAAAATATTGAAAAAATTCTTCATTGACTCCTACACTGAAAAATATCGACTTTAAAAATTTAAAGTCGATTTACAAAAAAATCCCATTTTTGATTTGGATCAAATTTTGTTGCAAGATAGAAAATTATGTTCCCTACCTACCGTAAAAAATTCAAGTTGGGCACTTTTGAGGAAAAAAAGTTATTTGAAAATAACTTTTCCTTGTCCAAACTGAATTTTTTTCTTCAATGTATTTTTATCGAAAACTAAACCAATGAAAGTCATAATCATCTCAGAATCCAATAAACCTCAGTTTGTGAGAAGATATTGTCTAATTTAGCAACTAAACATATTTTTATTAAGGGCCTAACTACTTTTTTCATTTTTCATGAAATCTAAATCTGAAAGTACAACTCCTTGCGAATGGTTTCCCAAATTTTTATAAAGATCCAAGAAATAGATCCAAAGTTGCAGCGCATCCAAGCGTACTTCGTCTACCAAGAGCAGTGGTAATTTGAAATTTTAAACTCGATTTTATCGAAATGTCGTTTTACTAAAAATGGTTTTTCCGTGATCACGATTACCGAAAAACTACTCAATCAATTTTCTAGTGAGCAGTCAGCTCCCGTGTAATTTATAAAATATTCAGTTCTTGTCTGGCCGAAAGTAGATCGCCCAGGGTCCATTCGATCTGGCTGGATATTTTTTATGCGAGGAGTATTGGAAGAATCAGAAGAGTCAATACTTTTAGAAATATCCACTATATCCATGGGAGTATCAGGGGGTTTATCATTCCGGTTCAAACTATCTTCGCCCTCGGTCTTTTATGCAACAGATTAGCACATCGTGCAAACTTAGGATGAAACTCATATTTAGAGAAGGGGTTCTAAAAAGTAGGATCAGTGAAAAAAGAAAAGAAAAGAAATACTTACCTTCTGCAGCGACATGCCCAGCTAATCTTCGATTCATTACACCAGCCTAGGTATCGGCGAACAAAAACTCTTCCTCACACAATGGTTGGCCTTCACAAGCGATATATACCAATACACACTATGCACAGCACAAGAAAACGAACTGCTTTGATCGAAAGTTAGGAAACGAATAAATCAATTCACTTTGTCCTAACTTTCATCGTCAACAAATTTACACAAGGGACATCATACTTATTTTGTTACAAAATGCAAAACATACATTGCCGGAAAGTATTTTTGATATACAGGCCGGTGGATGCCCGTTGTGAGAAGTATTTTTTCTTGTAGTACTTGTCACTGTCTTTCTCATATAATCGAAATGTCTTCCACATATGTCCACATCTCTTAGTAATTGACGTTCAAAATGGCGGTATTTTAACCCACTTTATTTAATAACCCTTAAGTTTTGAAATAAAAAATGTTGAAGTCTTCGACAAATATCTGTAATTTCTTAATTTCAACTACTTCATAGAACATTTGAAGAATTGCAAAAATCTCAGAGAAAAGCTGTAATGAAAAAATGATTTTTTGGGTGCCTCCCACAAACAACGCGCTTTATCTCAACACCATTACATTTTGGAGAGTTTTCATGTTCAACAAGTTTTCTCGCAGTAGAATTTTCTATAATTTTGTCATTGACATTATGCCTCTATCTCGAAACTTTTAGGTGGATTAATCACAATTCAGTATACATCAAAAGAAGGGCTTCTATTCTGAAAAAGTGTTCCTAACACACCAAATCGCTAAAATCAACTCCTAGAGCACCATTAATTAAACACACGTTTTGGTACCATTGTGACCACTGTGCACTGGAGTAGCTTACAATCTCGCGTACAAGCTAAAACTTTTATGCTGGAAGTGAGTCCGAGATGTAAAAATAAATATGTATAGCATTTTTCTAAGCACAATTGCAGTGTTGTAGTCATAGTGACTGACAGGACCTTGCAAACTTAATTATCACATGGCTACTATTCAGCGTGCTGAGTATTATATGTGTGATCCTTGTGAATCCGATTATGGTATGTAACTGCAGTAATGCGTATCCAAATTTTTGGTTCTCCAAACATAGACGAACCTATGTACAGGGCGCTGAGACGCAAGGGTATACTATTGCTCCAAACCCAGTGTGGTAAAGAGTTATAGAGTTTGCTGGGAAGTCCTGAGAACCAAGTCGATTACGGAAAAAATGCAGCAGTATTTTTGCAGTATTGACGACCGATGTCTGAAATTTCTTACAAAAGGTTAATAAACTGATCTTCCAAAAAGTCACGCCGAAAGTTTATAAACTTAAATCGGTTCAAGCCGAATTTGAATGACAATATCACGTAGGAGCTCTGCTATCTCAATATCCCCTGGGGGTGTTGATATATCGGCTCATCGAGAAGTGTCTTTTATTCCCTTGAGAGTGGAAAATTTTCTATGTTATCTGTGTCGTTATTTTCCTTATCTCTAACCTTACCGCTTCCCCAATCCTACCAGCCAGGAAATGATGAAAAGAGAAATCACGCAAGGCACAAATCTCAGATCAACGTGAAGAACGTCGCTACTGAGTTCTGATTCCTGAAGGTACTAATGTTATCATATGTTGAAATATTAAATATCTTTTAAATCATATGGTATGCAGATGTATGTGGTTTTTGTGGGTATGCAGAGTTGAACCACAATCATTATTACCAGCTTAGGACACACAACCAAAAACGATCTTTCTGAATTAATCCCAACAATCATTTTGTCTGTACCTGCTTAGCAGCTTTGAGTATACTTCTTATTGCTCGACTAACAAAATATTTTGTTACACATTTACATGTTAAAATATCATTATTACAATAATATGTACATAAAATAACATAGTACGAAGCGCCATCTAGCCAACCGTTCGACGGCACCACACGGATCAGCGCTTAGTGAATACATGTTGGCAGATTCACCTGGAAGAACACGTTGAGCTCGATCAGACTGGACACTGTCAAAAAGGCCACATACATCGCCAGGCACGTTAACCCGACTTTCCAGTCCAGCTTGAAACGGTTGGCCCAGAATGCGATGTACAGCCCAAACAACGTCGATAACAGCGAAATCGCTGAGTAGGGTAGACCGGATGAATTTAAAGTCACCTTGAATTGAAAATTAAGCGAAATATAGTACACATATTGCGGATGTATTCGACAAAAATATAAGCTCTTACCCATCGATTTCCAGGTACGGCAGGTAAAGCTAGCGATTTGATCAACCACGGTAAACCGAGGCAAAGCAGGATATCAAAAGTATTGGATCCAATTGAGTTGCTAATACCCATTTCACCATGTCCCTGGTTAGTGACGATGATACTGGACACTGCTTCTGGCACGCTCGTACCAGCCGCCAGGAACGTAAGTCCCATCACAGAGTCGGGAATGTCAATGGTGTCACCTGTACGAATAGATGAAACGATTGGTTGATTTACAATCGAATAAATCTACCTCTCAACTTACCCACAACGGTGATAAGAAACGCGACAAAGTAGGATGTAATACCGATCCAAAATATGCACGCGAAGAACGTCAAGATGCGCAGCTTGGGATAGCGACGGCAATCCGGGATAGTGGTCCACAGGAGAAACGTGATAGGCCAGCGACAGAGGTATGCCAAAGTATTTTCTTCTCGACGATTCCAGGGCGTTGATGCTAATTCTGTTAGGTATATTAGCAATCCGTTAATTGCAAGGAATAAGAAAACATACATTTACATACCGAAATCTTCGAAGCTATCTTCACTAGCTTCGCTTTCGCAGGATTGTTTGACGTGGCCATTTTTCAAAGTACCTTTAAACAAGATTAGTCTTGTGAAATTATGTTAAAATATTAATGTAAAAGTGTATACCATTTGCAGTGCCATTTTGTCCATTCGACAATAGCGGTGAAATTTCAGTAACCTCCGTGTACGGTCTGACGCAAGATTTCCGACGAAACGCACGTGACATGCAACGATTGATGGAATCATTGCAGTACATTGCTGGAAAGTAGATATACAAACAATAAGTGTTGAAGTTCCCTTTGGAAATAAACCTAGCAATAGAAACTATGGCGAATCATTTTCCACTAAATATTGAAGATCAACGTGTGAAATTTTATCCATTCCATTACTTGTTTGTCGTTACTCCAAAAGTGCAACATTGCAATCGTTTCTATTTAATAATCCCAAAATGCAATAGCTAAGCAAATACGAGATAACGCCAAGACAAAGCAATAAACTCATCGGTTTTGTCTGGGGTCGGGAAAGACAACGTTCCAGGTTCATTGCCACTAATTAAAAAGAGCGTACT
Organism: Topomyia yanbarensis; assembly: GCF_030247195.1. Lineage (NCBI taxonomy): Eukaryota > Metazoa > Arthropoda > Insecta > Diptera > Culicidae > Topomyia > Topomyia yanbarensis. The sequence goes on along the minus strand of NW_026684035.1, from coordinate 29,931 downwards.
TATCGCAATGTAAATTTCGTGACCTACAATGAAGCCCAGTGATATTTTGGTTCTCTGTAAGAATCGGCTTTATTTTAAGTCATGCTCTCCGGGCGGACGTCGTGTAATAACCCATGTGAAAAGTGAAACGACTCGGCAATAATTTAATAACCGCTCGCCTCTGCACACGTCGTACTAACAAATTTATTCGATGGAATCATTCGTCTTGAGATAGCGACAATTAAGATACGCACACCCTTGCACACGACATTAGCGATCAGCAAAGGCAACAGCGGCTCTAGTTTTTTTACGATTGCAATTCACTCGAACTGGGCCTCTCGTCTTGGTGTAACGCGAAGATAGTTTCCGTTGCGAGGTTCGTCATATAGATAAAATTTCACACGGAATTCTACGAATGAGTTATTATAGCTTATTCACGTGTAGCCAAACATACCTGTAATGTAGAGAATGTAGGCTAAAACTAAGATTAGCGCTTCGTACCACATAACCTTCCCATCGGAGAGCACAGTGATCAGGCCGATGACGGCCATGCCGTACATTATCGAGTCGCGTGTGACAGGCCACCATTTCAGTTGGACTACCTGAGAATAAACAACAGAATAAAATACATTGTAGTTTATAGTAATAAATGATCTAGTCGCATGCATTTCTAGCTAAAAGGTCATTTTTCTAGTACGAGGAATACAACGATCTCCAAAAACGTCTTTGGAGGCTTTTACGGAGGTGCCACACAGCAACTTTCGTAATATCTAAAAATACACAATTATTCACCATGGAAAGCAAAGGAGGGCCTCCTTTCAAAATTTCGGAAGGAAAGTCATGTAAGCTTTGCAACGTAAGCGTGAATTCCCGCAAGGAAAGAGGCTTATTGTTAGCTGATGACAGGGCCGGCCGAATACTTTTTTCCGGAGTGGGTAGTAAGGTTCGGAGTAATTTCTACTCGTATTGATGAAAGTTTAGACATGACGTATGTTATGTAAGTGAAAATGAAATCTCCCCGATAATAGCTTCTATTCATTTGAAAACACACTTTGTTAAGGGTTTGTATGACCGACGGCTTAGCGAAAATGTGTTTATTGATTACTGATACTACATAGAATATTTGTACAGTTAAGTACCAATCACTCCATTCCTTTCAATTTCGTTGCATTCCCTGGTGGATATTGAAGCCCGCATGATAATATTGTCTAATGGAGAGGTATCTCCGACGCCTGACAGAGAACGATTGGAATATTTCTCCGATTACAAAAATAAGCATAAGCATAAGCATAAGCATAAGAGATCGCCCGTAGTTGCTACTCCGTTATTGACCAGAACCAAATTAGGTTGCAAAATGTTGATTGGAACAACATGCTTGGGAATAACATGATGAGCCACATTGTACAATCTATTCCGATCCCTGCATGCTGATCAATACCGACGCCGGCTACGTCCGAATGCAGATCTTCTGGGAAAGGAAGGAATGTTAGTCCGATACATGTTGCTACTAGAGACCGAGGAATCCTCTGCATCTCCACATGTATCACGGGAAGGGAAGAGTTGTTAGTAAGTGTGCCAATAGCGTTATCATGTAATAATTGCTCTGGGCAGCCGGCTGCCGAGAATTTGGGAAATTTATCATTTGTTGTATTAATACGAATAGCAAAATAAGCAACTTGAACTCCGGATAGCCGGCTATAAGGAGCACTGCTTATATTTTTTAATAATATTCAATCACGCGACGAATTTATTCGTGGTTTCTATCGTGTCGGTGATGATTTTACCCGGCGATCGTTTGAATAAAATGAGGAATCTTATACCGAAGGTTCATCAGACTCTTCCATAGGTGTCGCGGAGTTGGTAGTTTGGAAGGAAATAGGGTCTAGGATTCGCTCCAAGCAAGCGATGCGACCTGTAAAGCATAGTTTATTAGGGATCATCCATAAATGACGTAGCATTTTTTGAGCAATTTTTACCAGCCCCCTCCCCCATCGTAGCATTTCGTCACAAACCTCTAAATACCCCCTGGTAATTACGTAGCTTGACGGTAACTCTCCCCCCCTGTCCCCGTGATTTTTTTAAATAAAAACCGATGTTAGTTATTCCCCTTTGAAAAAGCTACATAGCCTGACATGACCCCCTACCCTCCAGTCGTCACACATCATCACAAAATGCAAAACTCTCCCCTCCCCCATATAATGCTACGTCATTTATGGATGATCCCTTAGTTTGTAGTTCAGTTAGTTTTCGAAAACACGATCGCTCGATAAAGATCTTGTTAAGTTTTTTGTTCTTCCAAAATCTGGGTAGCCGGCTACCGAGAGTATCCTATGTTTTCTAAACAAAGGCAATTTCAACTCCACACAGCCGATCGTGGGAGTATTGCCCAGAAAAACCAATCTTATCTGCTCAATGGGCCGGATCACTATTTATTGCGACATTATTCAGACTAACCTCGCTATTCCTTCTCCACGATATATTTTTTGGGTTGCAAACTATCGAGTGATAACACGTTATACAAAGAGTTATGATAGCTCTAGATGTTATAAATCAGCGAAAGTGTTTCCTATTTCTAATATCGGATTGTTTGTGAAATAAATGTATACGAACGATTATATCGAACATTGAAGGGAAATACAAAGGATCGTTAACCTGATGGACGGGTTTGTTACCAAAAACGGAACTTGAAATTAGATTCATTAAAACAGACGCGGCGAATTTTCAGTGCGTATTGATCCGCGTTCATCGATACTAGTCAAATTAAAGTCTTATTGGAGCTGATTATTCACTTACCAATAGCTTTTTCAATATAATAAACTTTCCCCAAAAGTTGAACAAAATCTATTTTCACACATCGTCGAACCTCCTGTGTATTGAAAATGTCCAAAACTATTGATTGTCAACTACCAATAACTTTCCCTTCAATATAAAACACTCCCGAAAAGTTGACAAAAAATTCGATTTTGACACATCGTCGGACCCCCCCCCCCCCCTTTGCTTAGAAAATGTCCAAACTATTGATTTTCAACTGCCAACAACATGTCCTTCAATAGTTATTTATTTCTAAGCAATTGAAATTTAACCGCATCAACTTCAACTCCAATAAACGGGAAAGTAACGCAAAATGTATCGCGATAACCACCGATGAATTATCGACGATGACGATGAATCCGACGATACATTATCGTTAACGGAGTTTCCGATGACGTTGACGGGTGGTTAACGTTATCGACGATGACGATTAATTATCGATTAACAACTCTGAACCTTAAGGTTCGCCCAGGTTAAGTCTTCGGTACGGAGCAATACCTCGACCTAGGAACTTCTAGCATGTTGTTAGTCGCCTCTTACGACATGGGAGCAGTTCCCAGAGGTTCTATTCTTGGCTGAAATAGTGCAAAAAGATTTCAGCCCGCCGGACACCACACGGCTTTTATTTCTCCGATTACAAAAATAATGCCAATAAGTCTCCTTTACAATACAAACCGTATCCATCTAATACAATCAGCGCTTGGACGGTCTACTTCCGGACCATACCGCGTGATCTAACTAAACAACACTCAGTCGTGTTTTTTTCTCACGCGTCCATACGTCCTGTATGAGGCTTACTTGGGTGCTCTCTCTGTCACACTTTGATTCACTCTCTAACACTCCACATGAGACTTACTTCTGTGCTCACCTCTATCACGCCATGTGAGGTTACTTATGTGCTCACCTTTTTCATACCTTGCTAGGCTTACTTTTGTGCTCGCCTCTAACATACCATATGAGGCTGACTTGGATGCTCACCCTATCACCTGATTCACTCTCGATCATACCACTCTATTACACCCCTGTCGCTCCCCCTGGCATCCCATGTGGGACATTTTTCTTAGGCCCCACTTCTGATTCTGACATGTCATGTGAGGCTTACTTAGGTGCTCACCATTTTCATACCTTGTGAGGCTTACTTTTGTGCTAACCCCTAACGTACCATGTGAGGCTGACTTTTGTGCTCACCCCTAACATACCGCGGGAGGCTGACTTGGATGCTCACCCTTCACTTCTCTGCCACGCCACGAGGCATCAATAGCTAAGTCCCAACATACTACGCTACGACCCTCCCATCTTGGCATGAGGCAGTCCACATATACGGCTATACACTCACTCTTCTGCCTTGCTGCGTGGTGGCTGGGTTCACCCCTTACGCGGTTGCCAGTCGCTGCCCCAAACCCGACTCAGCATGCACAGACCATTCACTCACTTTTTTTTGCGCTCGGCCTTTTTCCGCTCCAACTAACCAATCTCTAGTTAGTCGTGCTCGTCGTCTGTTGCTCGGTACGCCAGATTCCCTGCAGCCTGCAGGCAATCTGGGTGGTTGCAATCAATACTGCGTTCCACTTCTCCACCGCTTGACACATCCGCTGAATAAGGGTATCAGGGGTTGTGTCCCAGCTGCAGACGTCGATCATTGCTCTTCTTTCGACGTCGAAACGAGGACATACGAACAGTATGTATTCGGCAGTTTCGTCGACACCTGGGCAGTTAGGGCAGACGGGGACCTCCGCGTGCCCGAACCTGTGGAGATACTGTCGGAAGCAGCCATGGCCTGACAGGAATTGTGTTGGATGGAAGTGAACTTCCCCATGGGGTCTGCCCACCCAGCTCGATATGTTAGGTATCAGCCGATTGGTCCACCTACCTTTCGAGGAGTTATCCCACTCACGCTGCCATCTGGCGACCGAAGCCACCCTGGTGCGCTCGCGGGCTCCTTTATTTTCCGCCGTACCTGAGGATAGATACGGCAACGCCTGCCAGTATCCTACGTCTACTGGTGCACACCTTTGAGCTGTTGGACATCATTCTCGATAGAGCCGCAACAGCAGTAGACGCTCTCTTGCATGTATAGTCGACATGGCTGGTCAGCTTGTCGTCTATAATAACTCCGAGAGACTTCAGACTCCGCTGCGAGGTGATCACGACTTCTCCCACATTGATAACTGCATGTTGTGCTGACTTGCGGTTGTTGACGATAACTACCTCCGTCTTATGCCGAGCGAGCTCCAGGCCTCTCGCGCTCATCCATTCCTCCACCGTGTTTATCGCGTGTTCTGCGGTTAGTTCTACCTCAGGAATTGACTCCCCATAGACGATCTTGATCCCAGGAGGGAACTTCAGTCTCAGAACCCCGTCATACATGAGGTTAGATAACACCGGGCCTAGGATCGTGCCCTGCGGGACTCCGGCGGTAGTAGGAACCCTTTTCTGACCAGCATCGGTCTCGTATAGCAGTACGTGGTTCTGGAGGTAACTTTCCAGGATCCGGTAGGCCTAGCCGGTGTAACGAGAGCGCGATGGCATCCCAGCTTGCGCTGTTGAATGCGTTCTTCACATCAAGTGTCACTAACGCACAGTATCGAATGGCTCGCCTTTTTCGTTGGATCGCTATCTCGGCAGTCTTTATCACTTCTCTGCCACGCCACGAGGCATCAATAGCTAAGTCCCAACATACTACGCTACGACCCTCCCATCTTGGCATGAGGCAGTCCACATATACGGCTATACACACACTCACTGCGCTGTTGAATGCGTTCTTCACATCAAGTGTCACTAACGCACAGTATCGAATGGCTCTCCTTTTTCGTTGGATCGCTATCTCGGCAGTCTTTATCACTGAGTTGATAGCGCCCACCGTGGACTTACCCTTCCGAAAGCCAAACTGGTTGCTTGACAGGCCGTCCGTACCTTCTGAGTACGGGGTTAGCCTGTTGAGGATAATCCTCTCAAGCAATTTGCCAGTCGTGTCGATCAGACGGATTGGTCTGTACGCCGATGGGTCGCCTGGCAGCTTCCCGGGCTTCGGCAACAGCACCAGTTTCTGCCTTTTCCATCTATCAGGGAAGTGGCACTCGTCAAGGCATCTCTGCATAGCTAGCCTGAACATGTTCGGGTTCGCTATGATCGCTGCTTTTGTTCGTTGCTAGGGAATTAGCCACTGCGAGTAGTTCTTCATTCGTCAGCGGAGCCACCATTTCGGCCGCGCCCACACTGTCTCGTAGTGCAGGTGGCCAGGGGCTTGTGGCTCGAGACAGGAAGAGTACTTCGATAATCGTCGCCAACCGGTCCGGAGACCGTTCTGGGGGTGGAGAGCCCCCTTTGGTCTTGGCCATTACGATTCTGTAGACGTCACCCGACGGATTCGCGTTGGCACTCTCACACAGGTTGTCGAAACACGTTCTCTTGCTGCTTTTAATGGCCTTGTTAACCCTTTCATGCCCAACTTTTTTCTCGTGCATGTGGGGTTCAAAAACTATCTTTCCCTGAAAACGGTGGGGACAAGAAACACGAAAAGCCTTTTTTTATAAAAATAGGTGCTTTCCTCGCAGTGCTAGAAGCTGCTCATTTTTTATCTTCCTATTCCCAATACAATTCTCCTAGAATATTTGCAATAATCCAATTGCGTAGAAAATGTAGCCAAAGACAGTCTAAATTGATAAGTTTTATCAGTTTTCAATAATATTGCAACATAACGAAGATATATGAAAAATTAATTTTCAGTCGTCAACGTAAATTGCTCCTGGCAGAACCGCTCCATTAGAATCCAATTAGACTAATTGCAATAACTTCAGTTCTAAAGCTGATCCTTGTAACTATTAATACTCAAATGAAAGCAATAGTTACAGTTATTACGCTTACTTGTTTTTGCGAGCAAATCTTGCCTCAATCAAAAGTTATAGCTGTTAAAAAACGTTGTTGTCCACAAACAACATGGGCATGAATGGGTTAATGGCCAATTTCGCAGCTCGAAACACTTCACGGCGGTTCTCTCTTGCATCCTCGGTGCGGGTTCTTTGTATCCTACGTCTAGCTCTGAGGCAGGCTGATCGTAGAGCCGCAATCTCGGCACTCCACAAGTATACCGGGCGTCTGCCGTTTCTTGGCAGGGTTTTCCTCGGCATAGTGGCGTCGCACGCGCGTGATAGGACGTCTACCAGCGCATCCCCACTTAGACTGTCGGTGTTGGCCTCCAGTCCCGGGGCCGCGGTGAAAGCTTCGATGGCGAAGTGATTAGACTTCCACCCGCGTACCTGACAGGGATCTCCCGCCCTCGGATGCTGCACACCATAGTTGATCCTAAAGCGAATTGCTAAATGATCGCTATGGGTGTAGCCCTCGTGTACCCTCCATTCCATGCCTGGAACCAGACCCGGGCTGACAAATGTTACGTCAATCCATACCTCCACCCCGTTTCTACGGAATGTGCTAGCGGAGCCATTATTGGCTAACACAGCGTCGAGTTTCGCAAGCGCCTCCAGTAGCGCTTGGCCCCTGCTATTTGTACAGCGGATGCCCCATTCTACTGCCCAAGCGTTAGTCTCCCGCTAGAACTACCGGTTTCCGGCCCACTAGGTCGGACGAGAGCCTGTCGATCATCTGGTTGAACTGTTCTATGGGCCAACTTGGTGGAGCGTAGCAGCTACAATAGAACACACCATTGATCTTGGCAATCGCAACACCCTTGGCGGAGAAGTGTATTACTTCTTGAACTCGGGCGTGTACGAATAAGTATATGTATAAGTACCCGCCCGGGGAGTAGACATGCCTTATTTGCGAAATATAGAATTAGCTCGTTCCAGAATCCTTCGCTTCAATCAGTGAAAATTCACGAGTAGGTACCAGAAATAAATAAATCTGCACCTTCCCCGCAAGGTTTTCCATAAAAATTGATTTTTGGCGCCATTTTCAAATCCCAAATGGCGACTTCCGGCTTAGCGAGATTCTCTACAACTCAATCAACATGAGTATTTTCGGAATGGTTTTGACGAGTAGCAGACAAACGTCGATGTTTGCCGTCATTTTAAAATTTTATATGGTGACTTCAGGTTTACCGAAATTCTCGCATGAAAAATTTGGGCAATCATCTAAATCACCCTCAAATATAAGATCTAATCATAAACCAGCAAAATGCAAAATATTTTTATGTGTTCATCCAGGAAAGTGCGATGAGAATGGAAGAGAGTGAAGAAAGAGACGTATGTGGTGTGAGTTGGGGGTTTGAATTTATTCAAATTAAACATATTGCTTAAATTTAAGTAAATTCAACTGTTTAATTAAAACTATTTGTACTACAACTTCCAAAAATACCAATATTGATTGGGTTATAGCGAATTTCGCGAAATCGGAAATCGCCATCTTGGATTTAAAAATGGCGTCAAAAATCAATTTTTGGAACTTACCCGTTAAGATCATTCCAAAAACACTCATATTGACTGGGTTATAGTGAATGTGGCTAACCCGGAAGTCGCCATCTTGGAATTCAAAATGGCGTCAAACATCGATCTTTGTCTAGTACTCGCCAAGACCATTCCGAAAATACCCATATTGATTGGGTTATAGCGAATTTCGCTAAACCGGAAGTTTCAAAATGGCGCCAATCATAAATTTCTGGTACCTACTCTTCAAGACCATTCCGACAATACCCATATTACATGGGTTGTAGGGAATTTCCGCTAAACCGGAATGCGCCATCTTGGATTTCAAAATGGCGTCAAACATAAATTTCTAGCACCTACTTGTCAATACCAGTCCGAAAATACCCATATTAACTGGGTTATAGCGAATTTCGCTAAACTGGAAGTCGCCATTTTTTATTTCAAAATGGCGTCAAAAATCAAATTCTGGTCCCTACTCTTCAAGTCCATTCCGAAAATAACCATATTGATTGGGTTATAGCGAATTTCGCTAAACCGGAAGTTGCCATCTTTGATTTCAAAATGGCGTCAAAAATCAGTTTCTGGCACCTACTCTTCAAGTCCATTCCGAAAATACCCATATTGTTGGGGTGCGGGCCATAAGGAATCTTCCAGACCCGTCTCTTCCATCTTTCCGAAAATCTTCTAAGTCTTTTGCATTCAAAAGTATTTAGAATATTTTTTGCAAAAACCGTGTTAATTGCGAAATTCGCGCAAAATGAAACTGCCAAAATTCTTCTAAGTTAAAGTTAAGTTAAGCATTTAAAAGGAATTTTTTTCAGAAAAATACTAATAAGTCTTTTGCATTTAAAATACTAATAAGTCTTTTGCATTTAAAAGGACTTTTGGAACTATTTTTGCAAAAACCGCGTTTATTGGAAAATTCGCATAAAAAACCGCGTTAATTGGAAAATCCGCGTAAAGAAACCGCGTTAGTCGGAAAATCCGCGTAAAAAAAACCTCGTAAAAAAACCTGGGTGTACAAGCGTTTTAGGGATTAAAATGTGCTATTATTTCAATTGGATTAGCCTTTGTTCGATACCATGTATTGAAGTTGTCGCATTTCAAATCCGAATCAAAGGCAAAGACTTATTTATATTGTTTCCATACTCATCGCACCTCAGCTGGTTCTAGGTGCCTTCAACTTCCACGGTATGCCATGGGCTTGTCTTCACGATGATAACCGATCTATCTTAATTTATGATATTCGCTACATTTAGTGTGCCCAGTGATTTAAAGAGTTACGCGTCCAGTGTCCGAAACAATCGAATCAAAACAAGAAATTTCTCCGGTGAAAGCGTAGAACGTTTTGACTGGCTTGATTCAGACGAAACGAACAATCGTACCAGATTACCAGATACAAATACTAGTTTGAGTTCTTTCACATTGCTTCATTGTGAAATTGCACATTGCACATTGCTGAGAAGGCGGACACTTGGGCATTAGAAGGAGATATTTAAGAAATATCGTGTAGCTTCAACGAATTTTTCAGTATATCTTGTCAGAGGACGCAGAGGAAAATTTATCAAATTTCATTTGGGGCAATGAATGTTTTGGAATCCGAAAGGTATCAGCAAACCTTGGTTAAAGCGGATGGATGAAGGTCGTGAATTCCTTTGGGTGATATATCGGGTCATGTCAAATGGTACGTTGAATGCGCATCTTTGGAGTATTGGGGCGGGGAGAACGGTCTCTGCGCTTGTGGTGACGGTTATCGCAACATTGAACATATTGTCTGGTCGAAATTGCAACTGGTAGAATATTTATTTCAGATGTGGGAAAAAACCGGTTGAGTACCGGTACGGTAAACGAAATCTACACACATGTTTTCATTTGCTTTACACCGTGTGCGGCTTTGTTCTTGGTTGTGTGCAACCGAGACAAGAAAACTAAACTGTTTACATTGCACCCCGGTTGGGTTTTGGTTTTCGGTTACCGGTGAACGAGTATGGAATGATACACGAAAAATACGAAACCAAACCTCGGTTGCGTTGCGGTTGTGTATTCGGGTTGATGTTGATCGGGTGTGCTAGTGGCGCCAGTATTTTTAATGAAAATTCATTAATAATTTCCGTTGGATATGATGTTGAGTATTTTTTCGGTAATTGTTTTCAGGCGTTACCCGTACCGAAAATTAATGTTCGTTGCCAATTTGATATCATCACTGGCTGATTTCAAATTGCCATTTCATGATGATTTATTTTAAAGAGGTGTGTATTATGGATATTTTTGGTAAAAGAAATTATTCATTACTCGATAGTAAAACAATAGTAGATAGCCTCCGCTATCTTTATTTCCAAGATGACAGACCAAAAAAGATTATAACTACTAGAGGTCGCATGTCGCTGATAATTTATCATCTCGCTCTTACATATACTAGGCCCACTAGTTTGACACATAATGGCCCGGGTACGCACATGTCAAAGTAATGGGATAGAATTCAAGATTATGGCGTATTCATGATAGGGTAAGGTGGGGCAAATCCGACCGTTTGGTAAACCCGACCAGACTGTTATCGAAAATCGGAAGCACTACGCGAATCAATATGGTGGCATGACAACCTTTTTCTTAGTCTACATTGAGATGCTCAAACGCCAATAAAGGTGTTTTTACAACTTTTGATTTGATTTTTGTGCATCATTGTCCTCAGGATATTTCTGATTGTTAAAGTGATTGCATAAAAAATGTAATTTAAATTCTTCGATTAAAGTCCTACAAAGTGCATAGATGAATTTAGTCCAACTTTTTTCATATATTTTTTTAATCGCATCGTAATGAAAAATGACGCGGTGGAGCAAATCTGACCACTAAAATGGGGTAAATCCGCCCGCTTTTTATGCTAAGGAAATTTTTGTTTAACAAATTTAAATATATTTTTTATCATTATTTATTATTTTTTTGCATAATGGTTCATAATTACAAACAAAAAACACAAAAACGTGATGAATATAGTATTCATCAAGGCATTGCTCCAATGCAAATTACGTGCTACTGTTCGTGATTTTGACATTCCAAGATTGACATTGAATTCCATTTTATTCACGTTACAATTCAATAACATAACATTCATTGATTTATTGCCGAACAACTATAAAATTTGGGAAAGTCATTCTTTTCCATATGTTGTTCTAGAAAGATGGTATGTAAGGATACACAGTATTCGCATACATGTTTTAGGTAGATTTTAGTAATCTTATTGTCAGATCTGGAAAGTGTACCTCCCCTATCTTTTCACAAACTACTTATTTCCGACTAAACATACCTGTCCACCTAAAAGTCCACAGACGGCAGGAACTGCTAGGATATTGAACACGGCGGATCCTACCACGGCACCAACTCCTAAATCCCCTTTAGTTACAAATGTTCCAACACAGTTAATAAACAGTTCTGGGCTGGATGAGGCTGCCGCCATGAAGGTTGCCCCTGCAACATCCTCCTTCACCTGAAGTTCTGATAAATATAGAATGGTCGTTGTCATACTTGCTTAGATAGGACTGTCAACCTTGTCGCTTACTTTTGCACATCAACTCGATCGCCGGTACGAAATAATCATCGCAGACTATGGCTAGTAGCCAGAAACAGTAGCAAGCAATCAGTAAGTGTACTACGATCCATCCATGACGACGATCCTCGCGAGTAAATCCATCTGACGGAAACTCAAAGATCGCCGCTGGCGTACAATTCCTTCCCGGAAACCAATTTGGTTCAGTTGTACCCGCAAATTCCGTAAATTCCTCGGGTTTCAAATCTGTCACAAACCCGACATCAACAGATCCAAATACCTCTACCTGATCCTGCAGAATCTCAAGCAGATGACGACGTTGTCGAGATTTGAAAACTACGGCGTTGCCATCGGATGATGCGATCAGCGAATTTATTACCGAAATCGACAATAAGCTCACAACAAACAATATTCTAAGCACAAAAGCGACCTTCACTCTTCGGTTCTTTATTCCACAAAACGTCCCAGGTTCTACCATCTCCGAATAAAGGAAATAAAATTGCACTGAACAGAACACACGCTTGAATGCACTTATCAAACCTGTTGGGCCAAATTCGAAACACCACAGCACATAACGCGCCAACAAGGTACAAAGATCGAAAGAAAGTTAACAACCGTTGTCACCCACGTTTTTATAGTCGTCGCACTTTCGTAGCTACAACGACTTAGCCGTGCCGAGATGCACTTTATCTCAAGGGAGACACGAATCTCGTCACTGTCACTCGTAAATCACAATGTATAGAAATCCAAGACTCTTCTCATCTTGCACCCGGATAACCAACATCCTCCTAACTTCAATCGTCGGCTGCGACCGGTCTTCACCCGAAGCGCCCGAGATAAGACAGATACACAATCTTACGCCACAAACTACTGAAACCTAGTGTCGTCAACAGCAGCGATGTAAACTCATAGTTGCTGGTCCAATATTTACGCTAAAATAGTCTGTTTTTGTTAGATTATTGAAACGACGTATCATCGAGTTCCTCAGAGAGACTCAAAAATTTTCTTTCCACAAGACAATGAACTTGGCGATGACCGGAGTCAGCTCCGAAGGATGATCTGCAAACAAAAACCCAGATAATCTTCGCCAGTCAGGCGTTTATTTACTGGAATGCGCTTTGCCAACATTCTGACGGTTGTGCACATAGACTTTCATGTCTCACTCGGTTGCTTCGAAGGTTGGATGCCAGTTCCGGGAGTGGTAAAATCGTTCTTTCTCTAATTTGTTGCAGTAGCAGTTAAGCTACGAGTGTGATAAGAGATCGTTGAGGCAAATAATTACCAACTAATGTTTGGAAATATATCAGAGGATCAGTAATGGGTGGCGTGAAAATTTCGTGAACATATGCTTGCTGACAGTTCTGCCTCACATGTAGTTCCAAGGTGTTGAACAATAGGATATACTAGTTCACCATCAATAAAATTTGCGCCATTTTTAGCCTTTTTGGACCACTCCCAACAAACATTAGGAGCTGAACTATAAGACTACGTGTTGATTTAAAGCAGATTAAAGGTTATGTAAGCTGAGTAAAACTTTCGCTGGACTATTTAAACATTAACAGTTTATTCAGCCTATTTAAAATCCAGTATTCGCCAGTTACAACTAGGCTGAACTATACTGCTAATAAATGTAATAGCGACAATATTAAAGCTTTTATTCAACCATCTTAATTAGACTGAATTGCGAGTTGAATAAACGATGCTGTTACCAATACTATTACCTTTAATCATTAAGCTGCACTACATGTCTTCAAAAGGTTGTTTCTACCTTTACATTTGCCGTTATACCACCTTTGACTTTTAGCTGAATTATGTGTTTAACAAAGGTTATTGTAACTACTACAAAAATTGGCGCGATTAGCAAATCATGAGGAATGGCAACCGACCTGGGTTCGAGTCTCAATACACATACAATATTTTTTTACTATTAAGTGAAGGATTTTTTTTATTATTTCGGTATGTTTAAATTGAGATGTTTTGCATATATTACAGTTAAGGAGCAATAGATCAATAGATGAATAAAGAAATAAAGAAAGTTTATTTAGCTTTTTTATATCTACTGAGTTTTCACCACGGGAAATACACGATTTACAGTTTTTCAATGTACAAGCTTACCAAATCACACGCGCCCTCGTTTATGGAAATTTACCTTTTAATTCGAAACGATCTGTTTACTTGTGAAACATGAATATTCTCATATTGAACACAAGAGAAACTTTTTTTTTCCAACGCTGCTATAAATTTTTGACACCAGCATTGTTACCATGATTTTTTTCTATCCATCCACTTGCAAACAAAGGTACGCTGGCGAACTTAATTGATATAAATAAATAAACTATTGAATTCGAACAGCGACTTCCGCTTACCAAAAAAATCACAATGCAAAGAAAATCATTTGGCAGGGAGTGGTAAATAAATTGAGGAGATTGCCACCTTAGAATTATAAATAACTTCAATCCATCATTCAGTTACCACCACTTTCATATAACACCCATTTTTACTTATCTAAATGTTTTGTGACAACCATAAATCCTCACCTTGGAAACAAAAACGACTATAATCATAATTTTTTAAATAAATTATCTAATTTAAAATTCCCGAATGTTCTAAAAATTATTAATTAAAAAAAAATTGAAATAAAAAAATTATCGTAGGTCGGGATTCGAACCCAAGCCAACTAGGCTCACTCAAATCTATAGAAGGCTACTGTAGCCTTTGTACAGACTCTATACAGCAGCCTAGACTTGTCGGTACATCGGTGAAATCTTAAGCATTCAATGTATGCAAGATTGGTGCAGACAGTAAGGTAAGTGCTTAGTATTCAACAGGTTGCTGGTTCGGATCCAGGTACGTGATATGATATCCAACAAGGTAATACATTTTTCTCTAACTATAGCGTAACACAAATAAAAGAATATGGCTTCCAAAGAGATTGATGGTGTGAAATAAATATCTTTTTTAACAATTTTCCTATGATAATTCTCTCAGCTGAATAGCGGTAACGAAAAGGTTTATTGATAAAGCTGAACTGTTGTTTTCATCAGGCTGTATATGTGCTGAAGAATTGTTCTTTCATGTGTCTTAATCAGACAAGCTGAATAAATTCTCCAAATCCCGGATGTTTAAGGGTGGAAATTCCGTGGAATAAACGATATATGATTACACGTATACACCCAATGTTCAGCTAGAGCTGAATAAAGCAACTGTTAAAACGTTTATAAAACCACGAAATGTTTGTTGGGCTGCGCCATCGAACGGCATTCGGTTAGTGTTAAAATATACTGCACAAGAGAACCTTCACACCGAAACGTAACGCCATGAACGTAAACATTTAAAGATGTGTGTTGTATACTCTGTTACTATGATAATATGAAAGATATTTTTACACAGTAAAATATTCTTCTAATAAAGCTATGTC
Organism: Topomyia yanbarensis; assembly: GCF_030247195.1. Classification (NCBI taxonomy): domain Eukaryota; kingdom Metazoa; phylum Arthropoda; class Insecta; order Diptera; family Culicidae; genus Topomyia; species Topomyia yanbarensis. The sequence goes on along the minus strand of NW_026684035.1, from coordinate 14,801 downwards.
TAATTGTTGGTGTTTCGGATTCTGCTTTAACCTTAAGTAGGTTTGCACACGTATGCATGAATTTTTTTTATTCAATCTGTTTATTTGATAAGTCACGATACCATTACAGCTTTTAGAAGCCAATTTTCGCATTTGACATTTTAAATTTCTTGAAAACAGAAAATTTACAGACAACGGCCTATTTACTTGAGTAAGACATGTTCCTGGGGGCTTAATTTCAACATTGTTGTACCAGCAATATACAGGGAAGAGAGTGTGGACAATGATGACAGAGAAGACACGAATTAAGCTTGCAGTTTATGGCAGACCATCGACGGTACGACCTGTACACCTGCACGCAGCGAGACGTCGGGTTGTCCTCGTCGGACCCGTGGAACTCCAAACTGGTCAGATCTTCAGGTCGTTTCGGTTCCAGTTTTGATTTATGCCTGTAGAAAGGTGAGAGTGAAGACAATCACGTAGTAGCGCTCTGATGTGAGTCGGCGCCACAAAGCAGTACAGGCCACTTCTGAGAACGAGAAAAAAAGAAAGGGACTGGCCAAATTCCTATATTGGTTGATTTTAGGAACATATAGATGACGGTCATATAAGGGAGATCGCGGCTTGTCATAACATTTCGAACCGGAACGATGGGTGGTCTTCCTCGGGCCCGGAGGGTATCCATTAGCCGAGACCTGGTGGAACTGTACTCAGTGCACGCCCAGACAATGTGCTCGATATCGTGACAGCCGTCGCCACAAGCCCAAATGCCACTATCCACGAGCCCAATACGCCGGATATGTGCATCCGGTGTGTAATGGTTTGCCATGAGTCGGCACACGAATGAAGTCACAACCAAGGTTTCATTAATACCTTAGGGACTATCGAATGTAACCACCTTCCTAGTTTCCTATTTGCTAATTTTCGAGGATGAGTAATACTGAAAAATTCGTTGAAGTAAATTGGTCTATCGTAAATGTCACCATCTAAATCGCCCACCATACCCGAGCATATACTCATGGGTTCAAACACCACATAGCCCCTTGAAAAGACCTTAAGCATGGTCCGTGCCAAAATTCACAACCATCAAGACACCATAAAATGGTCTCCATAACCCATAAATACACCAACATATAGTATTTAATATGGGATCTACCGGACCATGATGATGGTGTTTTCATGGGTTGAACCCATTTCAAACACCCATGTCAAACCCCATGAGCATGGGTGTATTATGGGCTTTTCGTTTGCTCGGGTAGCTAAGAGTCCGCCTTCTCATTGCCCGGGATGGAGCAATCAGAAGGGACCCACACCAAGGTAAGGAAAGATTTGTCAGATAAAGCACTCAGTAGCTCCCGTATTTACTCCAAAAAATACGAGAAGTGCTGTCCATGTTTCATCAAGCGAATAGCGTGTACTAAGGCTGCCCGGGACAATGAAATAATGGTCTGCGGGTAACGTGTCATGAGTTTTCAATTTAAAATTTAAACTACAAGGGACAGCCCTATGGGGTTGCACGTACTATCGACAGTCCTACACTACTAAGTGTGAAATATTTAATTTCTTATTTATATTTTAACGACATTCAATTAGGTAGAGATTACTGGGTAGGGAAAGTTATGAAAATTAGAACCATAGTACTCAAGTAAGAGCAAAGATGTGAAGTAAACAGATTTAATTTTTGTCTTCTGCTAATGAGGGTCGAGCTTAGGCAGCATAGCTACGAATCATCCGAGTTCACTAGCATGTGTCCTGGTATAGGCAGACAAGTCTATCTTTACCGTGACAACAACAATTTCTTAGTCCATTTGGATTAATGATAAATCAAATATACTCCATTAATTACAGTTTAAATATACTCAATCAACATCGAATGTTACATATTGAACCAAATCGTCGTGCTTATCAGGTCATTTTATTTGTAGTAGGCGATCGAATCCGATTAAATTTATCTGAGAAGACTTAAAGAAAAACCTATTTTAATCCACCTAGCGGTGCAATTGTGCCTTTCTCAATCATGAATCACGAGAATGTGTGCGTTGTTTATATTCATTAAAAGCTTTTAAATGCATATATTACATTTTATTATTATACATCACATGACAACTATATACAAGAAAATAAATCATTATTCGAGTTCTAAAATTTTGAAAAAGAAAAAATAGCCACGGTAATATTGAACTAAAAAAAGGTGCAAAATCGGCAAAGTCCCAAAAAGTCGATTTTTATAAAAAAAAATTTTTCGAGATAACATAAAATCTCGACGTTTCATGCATTTTAAAGATGTTTGGCATCAAAAATACGATTTCTGAAATTTCATGAGGTCCCCCCTTTGAAAAAAAAATTTGAGCTCCGGCTTATATGGGAATTTCATATGTGACCGGACGGTTTAGTCTATATTCCCGGAACCATATAAGCGATCCGTACGAAATTTTATAGACATCTATGGGGATATTATAGCTATCATTTGGGACTAAGTTTGTGAAAATCGGCCCAACCATTTCCGGGAAACTGATGTGAGTTCGTAAATTTTGAAAGATGGCCGCTTTTTCGGGCACTTCCGGAACCGTTTATGGTGGTCAATGTAGTCAACGAAAGTTTGGTTGGCCGTCGGTGACCTAGAACAGCAAATTTAAGTTGTTTGAGAGACATTTTAGCGAAATTTTTACCTTTTTTGCTTTCATCGGAGTATCGGTTTGAATCACAATTTGCTATGTGATCGCACGCCACAACCTGTAACTCCGGAACCGGAAGTCGTATCGGGATGAAATTAAATAGCCATTTACGGGGACGCAATACCTTTCATTTGAGGCCAAGTTTAGTCGAATCGGTCTAGCCATCTCCGAGAAACCGATGTGACTGTTATTCTGAATTTAGATACTTCCGCCGGGGCTTTCGGAACCGGGGACGGTGGCCAATGTGGCCAAATAGACTTTGAATGGATGTTAGTGACCTAATACTACAAATCGAAGCAGTTGTGGTCGTATTTTGGAAAAATTTTCACCTTTATACATTCATTGCAGAATTTATTAAAATCGACATTTTCTGCGTGTTCGTACTTATCACCCTGTAAATCCGGAACCGGAAGTCGGATCCATTAGAAATTCAATAGCAGCCTATGGGAACGTTGCACCTTTCATTTGAGACTAAGTTTGTCAAAATCGGTTCAGCCATCTCTGAGAAAAATGAGTGACATTTTTGGTCACATACACACACACATACACACACACACACATACATACACACATACATACACACACAGACATTTGCCGAACTCGACGAACTGAATCGAATGGTATATGTCACTCGGCCCTCCGGGCCTCCGTTAAAAAGTCGGTTTTCAGAGCAATTGCAATACCTTTCTATTGAGAAAGGCAAAAAGGTGCAAAATCGGCAAAGTCCCAAAAAGTCGATTTTTATAAAAAAAAAATTTTTCGAGATAACATAAAATCTCGACGTTTCATGCATTTTAAAGATGTTTGGCATCAAAAATACGATTTCTGAAATTTCATGAGGTCCCCCCTTTGAAAAAAAAAATTTGAGTTCCGGCTTATATGGGAATTTCATATGTGACCGGACGGTTTAGTCTATATTTCCGGAACCATATAAGCGATCCGTACGAAATTTTATAGACATCTATGGGGATATTATAGCTATCATTTGGGACTAAGTTTGTGAAAATCGGCCCAACCATTTCCGGGAAACTGATGTGAGTTCGTAAATTTTGAAAGATGGCCGCTTTTCCCGGGCACTTTCGGAACCGTTTATGGTGGTCAATGTAGTCAACGAAAGTTTGGTTGGCCGTCGGTGACCTAGAACAGCAAATTTAAGTTGTTTGAGAGACATTTTAGCGAAATTTTTACCTTTTTTGCTTTCATCGGAGTATCGGTTTGAATCACAATTTGCTATGTGATCGCACGCCACAACCTGTAACTCCGGAACCGGAAGTCGTATCGGGATGAAATTAAATAGCCATTTACGGGGACGCAATACCTTTCATTTGAGGCCAAGTTTAGTCGAATCGGTCTAGCCATCTCCGAGAAACCGATGTGACTGTTATTCTGAATTTAGATACTTCCGCCGGGGCTTCCGGAACCAAGGATGGTGGCCAATGTGGCCAAATAGACTTTGAATGGATGTTAGTGACCTAATACTACAAATCGAAGCAGTTGTGGTCGTATTTTGGAAAAATTTTCACCTTTATACATTCATTGCAGAATTTATTAAAATCGACATTTTCTGCGTGTTCGTACTTATCACCCTGTAAATCCGGAACCGGAAGTCGGATCCATTAGAAATTCAATAGCAGCCTATGGGAACGTTGCACCTTTCATTTGAGACTAAGTTTGTCAAAATCGGTTCAGCCATCTCTGAGAAAAATGAGTGACATTTTTGGTCACATACACACACACATACACACACACATACATACATACACACATACATACACACACAGACATTTGCCGAACTCGACGAACTGAATCGAATGGTATATGTCACTCGGCCCTCCGGGCCTCCGTTAAAAAGTCAGTTTTCAGAGCAATTGCAATACCTTTCTATTGAGAAAGGCAAAAAGACAGAAAACTGTGACAAAAATCGACCTGTTTTAATGTTTATAGGACAATCTCAACCTTGAAAAATTGTTTAAATTTTTTTGATTGTCTGCGGTAAAAAAACCGGACCGATGAAGCAAATTCAAATTTTAGGCGATATAGTCACATTTCATATGTGGAATAGGCTTTCTAGTTGTATTTTGCCCTTGTCGTAACTTTCCTAAAGTAGACATTTAAATGTAGCGAATGCAGTGGTCTTATTCAGATAGCGAAGCAAGTAGAATATTGTATTATTAGAACCAAAGTAGATAGGCTGAGCGGAAATGAATCACGTAGAATCAATGAACGTAAATAATAAACCTTCGGTACGCTTTCCATCAATTCGCGTAATTTTTTTTATTTGTGTACAACGAAAGCACATATTGTTATACACATTCGCCTCAAGCATTGAACCCAAGCGAACGGTGCACAGTAGCGATGCCATTATAACAAATGACAAATGTCTAATTTTGCCAGATTTATAAGTTTTAGAAGCTGCTATATACACATTTTGGAAATTTGGGTAATATTGTCCCAAATTTTACAAAAATGATTGATGCTCATTCTATGAAAACTAAAATGTATGCCAAATTTCGATGACTTTGAGGTCGCTGTCAAGTGCCAGATTTCGCCAATCATTTTTAGTTGAACTACCAGATTTTCTTTGAAAAATAGTGGCAACACTGGTATACAGTTGTACAATGCTTGAATCAAACAGTTGTGTGAGTGCATCGTTCCCAAATGGAAGATATGTACCAAGCAAAATTATTCAACGCTAGTGACGAAGGTGGGAGTGAAAGAGACAACTAGTACCACGACAACTATGTTAACAGTGTTTGCATATGTACCTCGACTGCACAAGCGGTTTTGTGCACGAGTTTTATACGAATTAATGAGTTCGTGATTGTACATACAATGGATTCTTGAAGTGAACAGGGTACAGGAGAAAGCATGGTGATTGATCAAACATACTCAGTCACCTGTTGAACCAGAATACCAGGCAACTGATCTTGTCCAACAACATCTGTTCCTTAAAAAGTCGATGATGGCGTCATTCATAAAAGCGTAGCGCTCTAGGTACCTAAATCTGTCGTGCCAGACTTGGGAAGCGCTACTTTCTGTGTGCAAATGCGTGGTAAAGGGTTTCTGTCACAAATAGCCTAAAACAGTTACTCTCAACCTGAGGTCCGCGGACCCCTAGGGGGCCGTCAAGTCGTTGCTTTGTTCGTTCCGAGTGGATATTGAAATTTTAAATCTTGTTTCCTAACAGACTGAAAACTATATATTGATAGCATACAGAATCGATGCTAACCCGTGGGGAGCCGCAACAGCCCAAGGGGATTTCTAAGGGGTCCGTGGTACGAAAAAGGAGAAATATTTCGATACCCTGAATCAGAGCTGGAAATTTTCAACAAGTTGTTTTGAATTTGAAGGAGGAACAAATCACAAATCATACCATACTATGTTCAATTCGCAGTTGTTCGTTTGCATTATCCATTCAAATAGCCGAGCTGCTCAACATACTGAACATACTTCTTACTGTTCATGTAAGCTTGTAAACGCAAAACAAGTCAATATTTAACCTAAACTGGCCTCTACAGAGCAGATGACAACTTTGGTTGGTGAATGAAAAAGCATAAATTTGATATGAAGACGTACGGTTTGGTTATGAAAATCCCGTCAATTTGAAAGTGAATGATTAAGGGAGGCTTTGGAATTGAGTGATGGTTGGGTTTGATTGAACTGAAAGTTGGCGTTTGAAAATGAAAATTTGCACTACTGAATACATGGAGTATTCATGCCTTCAACAAAATGGTTTGTAAAAGCACTCTTGAAAACTTTGCTGAAGACATTAAGTCTCGAACTAAATTTGTTTGAAGAGTAAATTCTCTATACATACTTCTTGGAAGTTATAAGGCCAAAATTATTTTATCAGATGTTAAAATGACGTTGTAAAATTCTTCGAAGATACTATACCTTCGAAATTGGCGGTTTCGAAATGATGTTATCTTGATCTTAAATAACCGTTTTCGAACGTTTATTTTACCTATTCATATAATTGAGCTTGTGCGACCATCCCTGGCTGCTACTCCGTTATTGATATGGACTAGTTGAAGTTTCACAGTGAATCAGTAGATACCAGACCAGGAGAAAATAACTGGCCAATAACCCGAGTATACTATTTTCTGGTATCATGCCAAAACCTGGTATTAATTGTTTATTAATACCTCATTGAGGTATTAAGCAGGTATTGAAGAATCCCTACAAAATACGTCAACAATGACCGACGGCAGTGAGGCGAATATCATCGCACTGATCATGCCTATGAAGCTTATACAGCACGTTAAGAAATTTTTGGCATGTTTTATTGTTTATGCACTAGATCATCAAATTCATTACAAAAATTATAGCAGTCATTTTTAGCAGCGGAGGCGACAATGGCTGAAAACAAAATGCAGCAAAGGCAAGATTGTGAGTTCTCTGGCGGGGCGGGGAGAGTGGGTTCTTTGTGAGTTTTGTAAAAGCAGCAAATGGAGACCCCTAACACCAACAACATCTATTTTATATGTGATCGTGATCGAACGATTTTTTGCCCATTCACATTGTTCAAAAGGGTTTGCTTTTGGGCATGAGACTGTGAGCGCAAAAACAGAAAATGCGAGAGTGTTGTTTTAGGTATAGCTGCTTTTTCAACAAAAGAAAGCACATAGTGCATCTTTTCCTAAGATTCGGTTATTAAGTTTCGGCAAAAAGTTAAAATTCATGCTAAATCTACATTATACACCACTGCTGTATTTCGGAAAAATTAGATGCAATAAATATAGCGTTAACACTGTATTTTTTTATTTATTCTAGCAGTTAATGCACATTTCTTCAAAAATACACAAATATTTACAATACTGAGGAAGGGAATGTATGTCACTCGTTTTAAATCTAAAAATATCATCTCTTTTAATTGATTTCACATTCATTTTCTAACCGTGTTTTTTATCTTTGGCTACAACTTAAACTAGAAAAATTAAACGTTTGTTACGGTAAATGTTACTTTAATTGATTTACAATATGTATTCCTAAGCCATCAAATGTTTGGTATGCTTTTTTGGTCTATGGTTTCGAGTTTACAATTGGCTTTAAGTCAAATAATGTTAGTTTTATTTTATCCATTCGCAAACTCATAATCCTGCTATCCAAAAGCAATGTTAATCATTGCGAGGCTTCGCTCTACCCTACGTCCTAGTGTCATTCTTATCAACATACGATTTATTCGACTAATCAGCGAGGCGTCGTCCCAAACCGAGTCCTGCACCGCATCAATAACAGCAGAACAACAAAAGCAATGTGTTCACCGGTTCGATCGTGTGACGACCGACCGTTTTTTTAACACATGCTAACAAATGAAACAACCTCGCTTTATCAGATCACTTCGAAATACGCACTGCAGTGAGCCGGGTACAACTAGTAAAACTCATAGCTAGAGATAAGCGAACAAAACATTATTTTTTGCATTGTTACCCCGATATCATGATAGGCAGTTCATCGATTGAATCCGCTTTTGACAGATTATTTTGATCCAAAATGAAGTCCACGCTTTTCTCCTTCTTTGAGTTTTTCTAGGTATGAAGATAAACGGTTCACTTAATGCTGCATATGATTGCATGATTTCGAACACTCCGTTCACCGCACACAGGTGGGTAGGTTAACTGGGAAGAATACGTTCAATTCGATCAGACTGGCCATGATCAAAAACATGGCGTACATTATCAGACAAGTGTTGCCCACTCGCCGGTTTAGTTTGAACTTATTCAGCCAAAATGCAATGTACAGCAACAGCAGCGTCGACAGTAACGAAATGGCCGAGTATTCCAAACCAGCCGAATTGATGCCCACCCAATGATGACCCGGTTCGATCGGTGAGAAAGCAGCTTTGATGAACCATGGCAGCCCCAAACACAGCAGGATGTCAAACGTGTTCGATCCGATCGAGTTGCTGATTCCCATGGAACCATGCCCTGTGGTAAGTGAAAAAAAAACACTAACTTATGATATCTGTGCTCAGGTAAGCTACCAATAAACTAATTTCCGTTTCAATATGACTTACCCTGCTTAGCGACTATTACGCTAGAAACCGCTTCTGGAACGCTTGTTCCTGCCGCCAAAAAGGTGATTCCCATAACCGAATCGGGTATTTTGAGCGTGTCACCTGTGTAGGGGTAGAAAAGGAAATATTAGCATACATTGAAAACGAAATTGTGATTTTATCCATATATGACGGCACTGAATAAAAAACTGTCGGTCCATTTGATTAAAAACAATTTTATCTTGCGGTAATGTAAGTGTTTGAAGTAGAACGCGTAAACAAAGTCCATTACGTTACGTTTGGTGAGTAATTTTTAATTATTTTTCTGGCTGCGTTGAGTGAACACGGATTTTTTATAATGAAGTATAAAAAAACCTCAATCTTAATCCACACATTTGTGCAATTATGTTCGGAATTATGACCGATTGTATTATTACATGTCACGGTCACTGTATCCTTCCTATTTTATCAGCTTTGCGATGTTAGTCTGGGGTGGCATTACGCATCTCGATTCAATCAAAATTCTATCGACTCGACCTTGTTTCGCATTATGTATTTCGAACCGAGCATGAAAGTAAATTTTCGTTCGAGTTCGCTCGAAGAAGTCCCACGTACTTTGAGCTACTTTATATTATATCTATTTTCACCATCAGGAACATACTTTTTTGGAAAAAGTAATACTAAGTATTGATGATAAATTATCCTACACCAAGTAATAATAAAAACCTATTTTAATCCACCTAGCGGTGCAATTGTGCCTTTCTCAATCATGAATTACGAGAATGTGTGCGTTGTTTATATTCATTAAAAACTTTTAAATGCATATATTACATTTTATTATTATACATCACATGACAACCATATACAGGAAAATAAATCATTATTCGAGTTCTAAAATTTTGTAAAAGAAAAAACAGTCACGGTAATATTGAACTGAAAAAAGGTGCGAAATCGGCAAAGTCCCTAAAAGTCGATTTTCATAAATAAAATTTTTTCGAGATAACATAAAATCTCGACGTTTCATGCATTTTAAAGATGTTTGGCATCAAAAATACGAATTCGATTTTTGAAATTTTTTGAAAAAAATTAGAGTTCCGACTTATATGGGAATTTCATATGTGACCGAACGATTTAGTCTATATTTCCGGACCCATATAAGCGATCCGTACGAAATTTTATATACATCTATGGGGATGTTATAGCTATCATTTGGGACTAAGTTTGTGAAAATCGGCCCAACCATTTCGGGAAACTGATGTGAGTTCGTAAATTTTGAAAGACGGCCGCTTTTCCCGGGCACTTCCGGAACCGTCTATGGTGGTCAATGTAGTCAACGAAAGTTTGTTTGGCCGTCGGTGACCTAGAACTGCAAAGTTAAGTTATTTGAGAGACATTTTTGCGAAATTTTTACCTTTTTTGCTTCCATCGGGGTATCGGTTTGAATCACAATTTGCTATGTGATCGCACGCCACAACCCGTAACTCCGGAACCGGAAGTCGGTTGGGAATAAAATTTAATAGCCATTTACGGGGACGCAACATCTTTCATTTGAAACTAAGTTTGGTTGATTCGGTCTAGCCACCTCCGAGAAACCGATGTGATTGTTAGTCTGAATTTGGATACTTCCGCCGGGGCTTCCGGAACCGATGATGGTGGCCAATGTGACCAAAGAGACTTTGAATGGCTGTTAATGACCTAGTACTACAAATCGAAGCAGTTGTGGTCACATTTTGGAAAAATTTTCACCATTATACATTCATTGCAGAATTTCTTAAAATCGACATTTTCTGCGTGATCGTACTCATCACCCTGTAATTCCGGAACCGGAAGTCGGATCCATTAGAAATTCAATAGCGGCCTATGGGAACGTTGCACCTTTCATTTGGGATTAAGTTTGTAAAAATCGGTTCATCCATCTCTGAGAAAAGTGAGTGAGATTGTGTTCGCGTACACACACAGACGCACATACACACACACATACATACACACACATACATACATACACACACAGACATTTGCCGAACTCGACGAACTGAATCGAATGGTATATGTCACTCGGCCCTCCGGGCCTCCGTTAAAAAGTCGGTTTTCAGAGCAATTGCAATACCTTTCTATTGAGAAAGGCAAAAAGGTGCGAAATCGGCAGTCCCAAAAAGTCGATTTAAAAAAAAAAAAATTTCGTGATAACATAAAATCTCGACGTTTCATGCATTTTAAAGATGTTTGGCATCAAAAATACGAATTCGATTTCTGAAATTTCATGGGGTCCCCCCTTTGAAAAAAATTTTGAGTTCCGGCTTATATGGGAATTTCATGTGTGACCGGACCGTTCAGTCTATATTTCCGGAACCATACAAGCGGTCCGTGCGAAATGTTACAGACATCTGTGGGGATAATATAGCTATCATTTGGGACTAAGTTTGTGAAAATCGGCCCAACCATTTCCGAGAAACTGATATGAGTTTGCTAGTTATGAAAGATGGCCGCTTTTCCCGGGCACTTCCGGAACCGTCTATGGTGGTCAATGTAGTCAACGAAAGTTTGTTTGGCCGTCGGTGACCTAGAACTGCAAAGTTAAGTTATTTGAGAGACATTTTAGCGAAATTTTTACCTTTTTTGCTTCCATCGGGGTATCGGTTTGAATCACAATTTGCTATGTGATCGCACGCCACAACCCGTAACTCCGGAACCGGAAGTCGGTTGGGGATAAAATTTAATAGCCATTTACGGGGACGCAATACCTTTCATTTGAGGTCAAGTTTAGTCGCATCGGTCTAGCCATCTCCGAGAAACCGATGTGACTGTTACTCTGAATTTGGATACTTCCGCCGGGGCTTCCGGAACCGATGATGGTGGCCAATGTGACCAAAGAGACTTTGAATGGCTGTTAATGACCTAGTACTACAAATCGAAGCAGTTGTGGTCACATTTTGGAAAAATTTTCACCATTATACATTCATTGCAGAATTTCTTAAAATCGACGTTTTCTGCGTGATCGTACTCATCACCCTGTAATTCCGGAACCGGAAGTCGGATCCATTAGAAATTCAATAGCAGCCTATGGGAACGTTGCACCTTTCATTTGGGACTAAGTTTGTAAAAATCGGTTCATCCATCTCTGAGAAAAGTGAGTGAGATTGTGTTCGCGTACACACACACAGACTCACATACACACACACATACATACACACACAGACATTTGCCGAACTCGACGAACTGAATCGAATGGTATATGTCACTCGGCCCTCCGGGCCTCCGTTAAAAAGTCGGTTTTCAGAGCAATTGCAATACCTTTCTATTGAGAAAGGCAAACAGTGTTAAAACAAATCGATGGAGCAAAGTGAAGGCACATTGACTTGTCTAATCGCTATTTGATAGATGTATAGAATCACAATCATTTTTGATTTCAAAGTGGTGATTTAAACAATTTTATATTCTAATTGATTCATTTATTCTCGACTATTCCTCAATTGTTTTCAATATCACAATATAGCCTTCAATTCAATGCCATAATATACGTTTTATACACCAACAAAATTAGGTGTTATATCATCATTTGCATTAAATGCATGAAAATACAGAATACTATCTTATATAGCAAAGAACTTTGAATCAAAATGAATTATTAACAAATTTTAGTGCATCAACCGATTAATAATTATAACATCTACAATTTCTGGAAACACTTCATTTTGATTATGTTCTCGCTATCTCTAGTGTTTTTTTTAATAGCCCGCCTCTTACCCCCACACCAAAAAGCTCACAAACGGAGCCCCCTGGTAGTGGACACATCAGTTCTCAGCGTACAAAAAAAAGGTCAGCACAACAAAACAAAGTTATGAATCGCGGAAACGCAGAGAACAAAAAAAAACAATACGAGACCGACAAAACACAAAATTTGACAAGAAGCTACGGCGAGTACCCAGCGGAAAAAAAAATCCTTTTAAGGGTCCCATCGTAGCTTTGCAGGAAGCTCATAATAATTTAAATTTAGGGGAACATGGGGAGACTTGACCAGGTTTTCAGCTAAAATTGCATAAATCTCTAAAAAAGCCTTCAATCCCCCAAAAATCATCCAGATATAATGCGCAAAGTTATTGCGCGTCTTCATGATTTTTTGCAGAATTTTTAATTTAATTTTTGAAAAGTTACAAAAGTTTTTCTGTGATCGTTTTTTCGTGGCGTGGGGAGACTTGACCAAGATAATTTTGAAAAATCATAACAAAAAATAATGACATAAAACATACTGTAATTATTTTTTCCCTATTGTCGAGATCCTTAGGTAGCAGTAAAAAATATAAAAGAGTTGCATTTGATAAATTTTGATTTTTTTAAATGCATTTCTTTTTAAGGATTAACTGTACTGCTTGCATTGTATGTTCACACGTCACGAAATCAATCCTACTATTGCTAACTTTGCTTACAAATTTTAAAATATAAAGACTTATGTTTGGGGTGGGATTTTTTTATGGCGTGATTAACATTAACAGTAGGTACCACAGCTTAATAAATATTAGGAATTTTGCATCTTTCTTCAGCTGCTCGCCACTTGGTCAAGTCTCCCCATAAAATCTTGGTCAAGTCTCCCCAACATTAGTTATTGCGTTCAATTTCATGCGAATTCTAGTAATAACTATTCCAATGTTCCAGTTTATGTAAAATCATTTCACTACTTCACAAGGATTAAAATGGTATATTAGTCCTTTAATAGTAATTAGTAGTCGAGTAGATATGTCCATACAAAGTTTGATAAAAAATTACATCATTTATTGCAAATTTATTAATCACGTAATATTTTCTGCAAGGAAACGATTTTTTACTCCAAACTTTCAAAATTACCTTAAGGGATCGAAACAAGTATAAAAATATTTTTGAAAAAAAATTAAGAATCGAATAGAAGACGCCATAGCCGAAAATAGAATTTTGCGCTTGGTCAAGTCTCACCATGTTCCCCTATTTATTACTTATTGCTAGAAAAACTGCATTTATCAATTGTTTTTATTAAAAAAAAACCTGTTTTAATCCACCTAGCGGTGCAATTGTGCCTTTCTCATTTCTCTAAACTATGGCACGGAGGCTTTTTATGTTCAACATAATCGTGGAAATGTCCATTACATTCTTAGTACACTTTGCACTTATACACAATGGCATGCCAGCCACGAACTTGATGAGCTACGTGTCGACGGTGAAACACTTGAAACAAAAAAATATCATACTCCATTAGCCTAACCAGCATTAGATCAATGTTATCTGCTTGCTAACTCATTTTGTCATGCGCGGCTGGGTATGTGAAGAGGGCGAAAGTCCCATGAACGAACGACTCCCCAGCTTAAATTGGTATGCTTTGTGATATAGTGGTGGTTTAAAGATGATGGGGTTGAAAGGGAGGGGTATGAGGGCTGGATGGGGTGGTGGTCTGAGGGGTGATTTAAGGAGATTTTTAAAGGAGGGGCGCGAACAGTAGAGGGGGAGTGTAACCCCTCTCCGTAAACCATCAACTACGCCCCTGTTAAAATCCAGAAACCCTAAACTAGTCAAAAAAAATTAGGTTGACGTTTTTCAGAGTGATTGCATAACCTTTCTATATGAGAAAGGCAAAAATGTGCCAAAATCCAAAAAAGTGAATCGTAGTCAATTTTTTTTTCGAGTTTGCATCCAATCTCGACGTTTCATGCACCTTGAACACATTTAGCATCAAAAATAAAAATTCTATTTTTAATTTTTCCTATAGTTTATATGAGAAATTTCTGTGCAGCCGCACTCTGAAACCCGTAATTCCGGAACCAGAATTCCGATCGATCCAAAATTCAATAGCAGCCGATGGGAAGGTTGCACCTTTCATTTGAGACTAAGTTTGGGCAAATCGGTCCAGCCATCTCTGAGAAAAATGAGTGACATTATTTGACACATACGCACATACATACACACACACACACATACACACACACATACATAGATACACACACACACATACAGACTTTTTCCGATCTCGACGAACTGAGTCGAATGGGATATGACACTCGGCCCTCCGGGCCGGGATTAGGTTGACGTTTTTCAGAGTGATTGCATAACCTTTCTATATGAGAAAGGCAAAAATGTGCCAAAATCCAAAAATGTGAATCGTAGTCAATTTTTTTTTCGAGTTTGCATCC
>NW_026684034.1:0-12000 GCF_030247195.1 Topomyia yanbarensis | reverse complement strand
TGACGACGACCGATTCAGCACAGACTACTGGAAATGGGTGCTCCAGTGGCCCAGCGGGAGTTGCCTCCTGGGGAACGTCTTTCGAGAAGCTATTAGAGGATGCGGCTGGATTACACACTTTTTCTGTAAGTTTCGAACCGTTATTCTGTCGTTTGAATTGAAAATGAGTGTTCTTTCTTTGTAGGAATTTCTTAAAAAAGAATTCTCGGCCGAAAACATCTACTTCTGGACGGCCTGCGAAAGGTATCGCCAGCTTGCCGATCGAGAGGAACGAGCCAAGGAGGCGCAAGCTATTTTCGCTAAACATCTGGAGTCCGGTTGCAGCGAACCGGTTAACGTGGATTCGATTGCCCGCAATATTGCTCAGGAAAATTTACCACAAGCGGAGCAAACACTTTTCGCTGCAGCTCAGAAACAAATTTTCAATCTGATGAAGTTTGATAGCTACCAGCGTTTTATAAAATCTGACATGTACAAAACTTGTCAGGATTCTGAGACGAAAGGGCAAACGCTCCCTTATCCTGGTGATCAACTGGATCCTTTACTAAGGACGAGTTTTGCGGTGCAATTGCCGACGAAGCTAAAGAAATCACTAAGCAATGCAGAGGACCGACGGAGAAAGTCACTGCTTCCCTGGCATCGCAAGACGAGGTGTAAGTCTAAGGATCGTGGTGACGCGGAGGTAAAAAAGGAGAGTGGCAAATCATCGCTTTCCAATGGGGGAGGGACGGGAGGCAGCAGTAATACGTTGAAGGTTCTGTCGACCAACTCTAATAGTGATATTCATAGTTCCAGAAGTTCTTTGGCAAGGTAAGGTGAACATGTGTTTAATTTTTGTCAATTTAACAACGATATTTCTATCGTATTTTTCAGTTTCGATGCCGCCATCGGTAAGGCATACGATCAGGATGACACGCGAAACACATTGTGCCGTGTGATACTGTCCAATGGAGCGACGACGGTGGTTCAGACACGTTCGAATGAAACCATTAAGGAACTGGTCGAGAGGTTGCTAGAAAAGCGAGGAATAGTATACAATGCTTACGAAGCGTTTCTATCCGGCAACCACAAGCCCCTAGATCTGGATGGTCCGTCTTCTAGTCTCGCAGGAAAGGAGGTGAACATCGACCAACGGGTCGTGTTCAAAATAAGCCTGCCCAACAGAAAAATGATTTCAGTGAAAAGTAAGGCCACAAAACCACTCGGGGATGTTCTGAGGCCTATTCTGTTGAAATATAACTATGAACTGGATCAAATGAATGTCTACTCAAAGGACGTCTTTTTAGACATGACTTATCAGGTAACCAGTGTTGACGGTTTATGGTTGCAGGTCCGCAACGGGAATGAGAACGAGTTCCATCAGGATCTAACGCGAACGATCGCTTCCCGCTCGGAAAGGTCATACGCCAACCAGGCACCACCTCCACTGCCTATCATTGCTACGGCTCAGCACCAGCAAATTATTAATCATTTTCAGCAACAACTGCACCATCAATCGCAATCTCAGTCCCAACCGCATAGTTTTGCAATCCCCTCTAGTGCACCGACCTTTCTGAACAATAATATAACTAAAAAGGCTCATTCCGTGGGGTATGGTGGTCCATCTCACAATAATAATAACAATAACAACAATCACCTAAAGAGCAAGGAAGATCCGAAGGATGACACCAAGCAGGAACTTAACATGCTGGATGAGATTACGAACAAGGTGTTCAACGAACTTATGAACGGCAAAATTGCGAATGGCAAAGTTCCGGAGGATTGCACGTCGGATAGTTCTTCGACACGGAGGGAGCGATTCAGAAGGCGAGGATCTAATGCTCCTTCGGAGAGTGGTCGTGGAGCGAAGAGCAAGAAATGCTCAACCGGTGGCTCAGAAGACGGTGGAGAGAGTGTTAACAATGGCGGTACAAAAAAGCCTATTATAGCAAAATTGAAAGCAGGAGTCAAGCTGCAGATTCCAACCCGATCCCAGAATGATGGTACGTTTCGCTTGGGATAAAATAAAATCATCTTTTCTAACAATGTTTGAATATGTTTTCAGAATTACTAGAAGGACTGAAACGCGCTCAACGATCGAGGCTGGAGGACCAACGTGGTACCGAAATCAACTTTGAGCTGCCAGATTTCCTTAAAGATAAAGAAAATTTCACCGGAACTGGCAGTAATAATCCGGCAACTAGTGCAGTATCATCCGCTGGAGCTGCTCCATCATCCAAATTTGTACGTAAATTGGGCAAACGCTCCGAGTACGTAACAAGTTCATCGCTTGAGTTCCCGCTAAGCACTAGTACGACCGGCGGATCCCTGCAGCAAATTCATAAACCCCAACCAGCTCCACGGCTGTCCATTGCGGGTCCACGTAGTCTAGCCGCTGGTGGCAACAGGAGTCCTACATCTCCGGGAGGACCCGTTCAATCGGCATCGAGTGAGAGCAATTTGAATAATCTGTCCATTCGGTGCAATCCATCGCCACTTACACTGGATGATAATGGGAACGGTTCCCAATCGGAGAATAGTTATGCGGGTAAGTTGATAAGCTAATGGATGAAACGTGAATCAATTTGTTCATTTGTCTGTTTGTCATTGTTTCGATTTTTCAACACTATGCAGGCAGTTTTGCAAGCGTTATTGAAATGGCGATGAGTGTAATCTGATGGAAACGAGTATTTCGTTTCTACTTCCGGACAGTGCTGATTCAACCAACGGTATTTACCCACTAGATTTTTGTCATACTGTGTCTTTGGTTTGCACTGCCACCGGTAGCACTGAGGTATCGTTATAAACTTAGCGAAAGGTGTGACTATAGTGAAGTAATAAGTAAACAGTTTGAATGTAGCTTTCTGGTTCATGTTTTCGTAGATTTATTTAGAAGTGTTCCCTAGAAGTTGCAACACGTTGCAGTGATGAAGAATTCCTATTGTGGGAAGTGATAAGTGCCATCGTTAACATTAATACCGATTGTTGCGATGATACTCCAACACTTGTAGAGTGCTTCCAACATGGACCCCTTTTTCTCATTGCCCGAAAGCCATGACTCACAAACTATTTAAAATATCATTCGATTCAACGAACACACCGAAAACCGAACCGAGCAATGCGTTCTAAATTTCACCTGTATTAGTATGGCACATTATTATGAATGCATCAGTCGCTCCTAATATGGTTCCTCCTTGGCACGGATTAGGTCTTTTGGTTAGCGATAAGTTCATATTTTCAATCAGGTAGTCTTCATACAGCAGCATCATTTTTGAACTGGGCCACTAGCACATTCCGGTAGATGACTATATGTAGTTCCTCTTGACGTTGTAATTCCAAGGTTTGGTAAAATATTGTTCGAATGTTACTTTCTCTTAGTAGTACTATATTTGTATGTGTTTTCGTATAATACATGTCGGACTTTGTTACGATTGCTTGATTCTAATTCGGTTCCATATCTATTTTACAGACACAACCCTGGTTTTCACTCATGGCCCTCCGAACCCTTGCAATTCGCCCAACGTATCCCCGTCGGCACACTCGATTCACCTTGCATCGAATTTCCAGTTGCCAAACGCGTCCGGTCACGACGATCTGTACGAGCCAGGACAACACGGCGGTTCACATTCCGGCAAAAACTTCGGCAACGATGCTTCCAGTAGCTACCATCGTCATCAGCACCATCACCACCATCATTCCCAGGTGCCACAAAGTTCCGTTCATCATCATCACTTTTCGGCTAGCACCAGCAGTGATAGCGGTAGTAGCAACAGCAGCAGTAGCAGTGGTAGTAGTAGTAGCAGTAGCAGCGAGGGTGAGAATCAAAAAGGTCCACCGCCGTTACCGCCAAAGCCGAAGATCTTACCCATTAAACCGCCCAACTGGGGTCACACGACAGCTTCGTCGATAGGCAGCAGCAGTAGCGGTAGCAATCAGATGAGCACCAGTCTATGTAATCTATCCACCGGGTCAAGCGGGAACGGTGGACACGGTGGTAGCCACAAAGGTGTTAGTGGGAATAAGAATATCGGCACTAGTAATAGTAATAGTAGTAAGGAGAGGAGGTTGTCCGGACAGGTTGCTGGGGCTCAGGAACAAAAGTCCCAGCAGACGAGAAGTGTATATTTTGATCATGCAAGTAGCAGCTTTGTGTAATATAAGAGTATAGAACAATGTTTGATTATAGGATCTACAGATTTTTTATCAGAAGTTTGGCTTGTAAAGCGAATTTTTCTTTTGTGTGCATACTTTGATTTTATGGTTTTATTTATTTTTTTGTCGATTGAACTGTATGTATTATATTTCTATTTTTGCCAATGTATAAACAATAATTATACTCAGAATATAGGCTTTTTCAATAACATTTCATTTTGTAATTGAAATAATATCACCACCTTTGCGTCATATTTAACCCTCGAGCATTCGCGCTGTTGAGCTTAGTACAACACTTTGGAAGTTTCTGTTACCATATTGTTTCAATGATATTAATCAATTCCAAACCATAGTGTATTCCTCGGTAAAATGTTCTGGATGATATAGGGGAATTATGGTTAAAACCGACACCTTAAGCTTAATCCTTTGTCAGGGTTACCATAAAATCAATAAAATTATAGTTTCAGTGCAGAATTCTTCTTCAGAAAATCAGGGCATAATTTTGTCAGCGCTTCAAAAATTTAATTTAATTAAAAATAAATGATTGCAAAACTTGGAAAACAAAGGGACTTCTTCCAGGAACTACGGGTAAAACCGACACCCCATAGGAGTAGGATAGAGTCCCTCTTCAATTTCTTTTCTCCATTTTTTTATTGAATGTGATAATAAAGTGTGAGTATGTGTACATAAGTATGTGTGATGCTAATATGTACTTTTTGTATCTTCATCGTGTTCTAAGGGGAAGAGAGTCCGAAAGCCTAGTGGATGATGATATCGATGTTCCCAAGTAATCCTTCCGCATATCATTGCAACCTTCTGTGTCATATTATATCGTAAGAGGAGATTTGCCAGCATTATGAATTCTGCTAACAGAATTCATCCACTTATAAGTGACACACACTTCGCAGTAAAGCTACCTGGTTCAGACTTTGATTTTTTGTCTCACTGTGATAAAGTTTATCTAGGACAAACCAAGATAACACTATTCTCACAGTCACGTCACCTAGTGACTAGAAGAAAATTTCCTTCTAGTCACTAAGTGACGTGACTGTGAGAATAGGGGCCCTAGAAATTTGGTTTGATGAGTTTTTCGCATAAATAGCAAATAGCTTCGATCAAATCTGAGCTTGAACTTGAGCTTTTGCGACCACCCCTGGCTGCTACTCTGTTATCGATCTGGACTAGCTGAAGTTGCACAGGGAATCAGTAGATAATTATGCTTGGAAGTAGCGAAACATTTTTCAATGTGCAACTCCTGGTAATCCTAAAGTGCCGGCCAGGCTCGAACGTAGCTCGCGGAAGGAAAGGGAAAAATGTTAGTCCGATGTTAGTAAGTATAGAGGTCAGGCTGTTCCCGCTACAAAGCCAAAGATCGACACCAGAGAGGTGGCTCCGCTATCTGGACTAGAGGTGTGCGCCGCGCTGCGCCTATAATTAAATTAATTTTCAGGTAAACATAGTTAACGCGCCGGGGTTGACGCCGGCGTTTTACCTGAAATCAGCGGCGCGGCGCACACCTCTAATCTGGACTACATATCGAACCCAGACCAACTGGGATGGGTGGCAGTCCCGCTTACCACTCAACCGCCGGTGCCGTCACAAAAGCTTCGAATAAATATGATATGCAGAAAGTCAAATTTTTTATTTTAAAACAGATTTATTCTTATAAACACAGTGAAAGCAATTCTGTGTATTTCTGTAATTGCTATAATGTGATAATAGTGTAATTGAAGTCACACAAAGAACTATATGTTCGGCGTTATCGATCGTGCAGCAGATTTCACAGATGCAATCATCTACCAGTTTCATTTTGTATAGCCAGAAGCGTGAAAAGTCGTACCCTGAGAGGAGCTGATTGAGAGTGCGAACTTCTATGTTATCGAGGTTTAGCTTAGAGTGTTAGTCCCTAACAAACCCTGGGTTAGGGATCGTGTTTTGTATCCCGAAGTATTTGCCTAATCCAGACGTTTATTCCAAGTACCATTGTTGGGCGCGTTCCTCGCAGAGTCGACCGAAGAAGGCAATCGCATCGTGCAGTAGTATCTTGTTCATACAGACGTTTTCTCGGTGCAGTGCTGCTTTGGCCTGTTGATCAGCTATGTCGATACCAGGTACTACTGCTGCATTGGTATCCATTGTATTGATGTATTCGTGATGGCGGCCATTTTCAGAAGTTTGTCGATAATGTTGTCCCTTACGTCCTTGTTTATCTGGTTCCAGATGTATTCACAACCAGATCTTGAATCGGTCACTCCAGCGTGTTGGGCGGCCATTTGTTCGAGGTAAGATAACCTCTTTTGTTCATCCGTCGCTCCATCACACAGTGGCACGACTTAGAACAAAATGTGGACTAAAGTCCAAACTTTTCCGTATCGGTTCATATAGGACGTTTTTATATAATTTTGGTACGCTGAATTCATTTTCAATATTAAAACATTTCAAAAATAAACATTTACTATTCATTAGGGTGCCTCAAATTTTTTTTTTCTAAATCGTTCTTATAATTTGTGTATATTAATTTTTGTGTGCTAAATCGTTTTTGATATTAACATTTGTAAAAAAAATTCATTATACATTAGGGTGGCTCAAAAATAATTATTTTGTTGTGAAGGTTCAAAAATTTTTTAAAAACATTTTTGTGCGCTGAATTCCTATGTTGGTTATAAAAATAAAAATTAACTTTACTACATATTAGAGTGGCTCAAAAGTAAATATTTTGTCTTTTATAATGATTTCTTTCAATTGTAATTTTGGAATTTATTTTCTGTATGGAAACGAATTGATTGACATCTCATTATGGGGCTTCAGAAATGACTATATTATTTTGGAACGTTTTATTCATTAGTGGGTTACTTGGTATGAAAACTACATATTCTTTCATTTTCAAAACAAATATTTTTAGCGTCTTAGAGGAATATTGATTTACATTCACTAATCAACAAGATGGTTAACGATTTTGTTTTCGCAGGCGTGTTTTGAGTTACTTAGATTGCTTATTGCATACCTTAAATAAAAATAAATCCAAAATCCTTTTTTCGCGTATATGGTATACCCTTAAGCTATATCAGTGCTATGCAAACTCGGATAAAATAGTCTCACCAAATGACTAGAGCTCAACTGTGTTCACTCAACTTGACAGTTATAACGTAAGTTAGCAAAAATAGTTCACGAAACATTTTATGACACATTTCAATGGTTGAAAATATTTACTGATTTTTAAACATTCTAAATTCCTTTACCACTTAAAAACCATACTTCCAACTCGGCTCCTTACTCTTGATCACTAGTAAAACCCTTGTAGATCATGCTCTAAATGCTATTTGAAAGTTGTGCATAAATTAGTGTCATTATTCTAGTTATAAAGTGGATATTCAAATTAAACATCAGTAATAACCATGCGTCTCCATTCACAGTTTTTTTTTTCAAATTTTGACGGCTTATCGCAAGTTTTCGCAAAACTAGCATAGGCTCATTTTAAAGAGAAAATGCAAAGCTTTCGAATGAGCATAGTGTGATCGCGGGCATTCACGGGCGTCGTTGTTGTTTTCGCTTTAGAAGTTCGAATTCAATAAAAAATCATGACAAACGGTTATCTAAACACTAACTAAACCAACTAGTCACCTATTTTTGGCGATTTTACGATGTAATTTTATTACACGGATAATTTTGGTGAAGTAATGCAATTCATAAAATCAACCGTTTCTTTGAAAAACGAGAATAACCGTATGTAGTTCCTATGATCAAATAATCCAAAAAACATTTGAGTTATGCCCTTCAAAAAGCTGTCAAAAATTTATTTTGCATTCAAATCACCTAAAATCTCGCGAAAATGTCTCTGATGGCTCAGCTGATGCGAGAAAAATACTAGTGAGAATATCGCATAACCTTCATATATGGACTTAAGTCCGGGCTCCGTCCCACTGTGCGTCAGCAAATCGCTCCCAGATGGGTGTCTTTCGGTAGAAATATTTCGCCGACTGCTTTCCCACTACTTTCTGAATTGGAGCGGGATGAGCAGCTATGGATTGAAGTGTGTTCTTGGGTGTTGTCTTGGTGCAACCCGTTATTTTCCGTAGACATGCATTATTGATAGTGTCGATCTTCGCCAAATTTGACTTGCAGACAGAGCTGTATACACTAGCGTCGTATTGGATAAAACTCCTAAAGAAGGGATTATGACGAATTTCGCGTCAAATCGTATTCAGAGTTGGCAGCACTCTCTCAGATTCTAATGAAACTTTCTGTACATGAAGACTTTGTCACAAAAAGCCACTTTGCATACTTTTGTTTTTTCCAAAAATGATCTAGACTGTCTTTTGAAAAGGGCCAAACTTTTTTACCAATTTATTTCAAATGGCTATAGTCTAAAAATGGCAAATCCTACAATGTTGTAGGAGTGGTTTTCACAAAATTAGTCAAGTTTTCGAATAAAAATATTGAAAAAATTCTTCATTGACTCCTACACTGAAAAAAATCGATTTTAAAAAGTCGATTTACAAAAAAAACCATTTTTGATTTGGATGAAATTTCGTTCCAAGATAGATAATTATGTTCCCTACCTACCGTCAAAACTTCAAGTTGGGCACTTTTAAGAAAAAAGTTATTTGAAAAAAACTTTCCTTGTCCAATCTGAATTTTTTTCAGTGTATATTTATCGAAAACTAAACCAATGAAAGTCATAATCATCTCAGAATCCATTTTCACAGCCACTAGTTGCCTGATACATGCAAAAAGTATCAGTAACGAATTTGGCTTATATGCATAACAAACTTGAATGAAGACTGGAAGACTTGAAGATTGGAAGATCGGAAGACTGGAAGACTGTAAGACTGGTAGACGATATTTTTATTCGAAAACTTGACTAATTTTGTGAAAACCACTCCTACAACATTTTTTGTAGGATTTGTCATTTTTAGACTGTCGGGATCGGCAGCCGTGACTGACTGAAAAAAATTGGTAAAAAAAGTTTGGCCCTTTTCAAAAGACAGTCTAGATCATTTTTGGAAAAACAAGGTCTGCAAAGTGGCTTTTTGTGACAAAGTCTTCATGTACAGAAAGTTTCATTAGAATCTGAGAGGGTGCTGCCAACTCTGAATACGATTTGGCGCGAAATTCGTCCATTATTTTCTCCAATGCGGCTAGTTTGATTGCATTAAAGGCATTGGATAGGTCAATAAAGATGATAGCTGCGGTCTTATTTTTACGATTTGTGACGAACAACTTGTTTGTTACGTATTCTAAGCAGCTGATGGTTGATAGTCCTCTTCTAAAGCCAAATGATAAGTCTGGTATAATATCCATGGTCGCCAGGTGAGGTTGTACTCGGTTCAGCACCGCCGCATTCAGCATTTTCATTCCGCAGTTCAGCATGGAGAGTGGTCGGGTCCCTTCAATAGTTTCCGGACTTTTCCCCGGCTTTGGGATTACCGATCGTCATGAACGAGGACCTGCTCTCTGGATTTCTTCGTTCCAGTGAGTTTTCTTAGTTTGTCCCAGATTACTTTGGCAGGGGTTCGGGGGTCGAAACTTCCTACGAATTCTTAGATTTTTTTCCGCGAAGATTCATCTTTCTTCTTCCTGAAGATTGCTTCTTTTTTCATAAGGTTGTTAAATGATTCCAAATCACCGCTGCAGTTAAACTGTTGTCTCGCTTTCTTTTTCTTCTGCCAGTCCAATTCCACCTCGTCGCCCCACCAGAATTTGGGAACAAATTTGTTCTGTTTTCCAGTGGACACGTTCACAAAGAATCCTTAAGAAAGGAAAAAAAGACTCACGTCCAAACAAGGAGTATATAAAATTCCATCAACGGCTGGATTTGTCGTTAGCTTCTGCCGATAGGCTTTGAGGGCAGACATCAACATGCCCCTCCATAGCTCCTTCACTGCCAACTGTCTGGTGGCGACTGAGTTAGGAAATGGGGCAAACAGTGATAATAAATATCTCAAGCCTTGAGCGCAGTCCACTGGATCCAAAAATAGATAACGAGAGAGATTTGGCCCGATCGGTGAGAGGGAGAGGTGACGATCTGCTTATAGGAGACATTGGGGGTCAATGGGTCAATTAGGAGGTATTGGAGGCTGCAGCGGTGATCACAAAAACTGTTGGGAACATGTGATGGCATCATCACAGTTCCTCGATGGCGGGGTGGTTAACGCACCCAACTATAGACTGGGAGATCGCAGGTTCGATTCTTGCTTGAGGACATATCTTTTCTCAGTGTTTCCAGTAAAGGTGAGTTTTCACCGTTTCTTCATTCTCACTGTTCCGGTCATTCTCTCTCTCTCTATTTTCCAGTGGACACGTTCATAAAGAATCCTTAAGAAACGAAAAAAACAAAGACTCACGTCCAAACAAGGAATATATAAAATTTGTTCCGTTGTTTGGAATTTTTTATTATTTTTTTCGTGTGCACCTGAAGTTCTGAACAACTGCCGACGTCGTAGCTGCTGATTTTGCTCATAGCTTGCGCCACTTTGGTTTTATTGACCAAAAACGTTGTATGTTGCTGCTGAGTCTGCTGAATGCCGTTTTCGATTACAAGATGGCGGTTGCCGATCCCGAAGTTTAAAAACCTCATTTTGGCTACCGAGAAAAGTGGTGGGGTTACCAGCATAAGATCTATTGAGGAAGGAGCCTTGTTGAGTTCCACTGGCACGAATGTCGCCTGTCCTTCGTTCAGTAGTATGAGTGCTTCATCGTTGATCAGGTCAAATAGAGCTGCTCTTTTGTTATCTCTATGCTGGGGGTCCCATGTGGAGTGATGAGCATTAAAATCACCACCCACAAGCACCTTTCTGTGTACTCAGACCGCTTGGAACAGTAGTTCTACGTGTTGTCTGAGTACAAAGTAGGAAACATTAGGCGTCACATAGACCGACATCACTACGATGTCATGGGCTAATATCAATCGCACAACAGCTTGGATTTTCGGGGAGTACGGCAGTTTGATCTTTTTCGATCTCAATTTCCTGTCGATTAAGATACCGGCGTATCCGTCATCCCTCGAATCGAGAAATGTGGAAAACCCTGGCACTCTGTATTTGCTACTCTCTAATTCTCTTTTACTCCAACTCTCTGATACTAGGGCTGGCTAATTCTTCTTTATTCTTTTATAAACTTTGAATATTTAACTGGAAAATTCTTAGATTTT
This sequence comes from Topomyia yanbarensis, assembly GCF_030247195.1. Taxonomy (NCBI): domain Eukaryota; kingdom Metazoa; phylum Arthropoda; class Insecta; order Diptera; family Culicidae; genus Topomyia; species Topomyia yanbarensis. The sequence continues at coordinate 719 of NW_026684034.1, read as the reverse complement.
TAGCTGGCATCTTCTCGAGCTGTGCGTCGCACCTGTCGCTCCGACTTCCGCAACCTCGATGGAAATACGGTCTGAGCCGTGTTGCTGCTGTAGTTGTTGTAGACGTTGTTCCTCCATACGTTGTACCCAGCGCTCGAAGTCCGACACTTTAAAGGCATTGAACAGAGCTACCCCGTTCGTCTCTCCGGTGGTTTTCTTCATATTCTTTTCGGCGAACACTTCGATTTTTGTGAATGATGCTGCTGTGTGTTTTTTGTTTTGTACTGACTAGCTGACATTTCTGCATAAGTACTTGGGAGTGACGAAAAGTCGTCGGTGTTCGTAAGCATTTCGTAGCGGTTCTCCCTAAAGATTGGAAATTTGCTCTTTTGCTTCCATATACGTGAGTGTCGTCTTGGCTATTATCGTTGTAATATTTCTTTGTCGTTTCATTTCTGCGCATTGTCCATCAGATGTCATATAGTTGGCATCTTCCTTGCAATACAGGTATTTGATTTTGTTTCTTCGTGCCCCATATTTTCGTGCTGTCGTGCACAGTTTTGGCATCGTGTCTTCGATCGGCAGTTATCCGTTGCGTGATTGTACCTGAGACAGTTCAGGCAAAGTATCGGCTTATTGATGAATGGACGTAATGAGTTGATGCAACAAAAGAGACGAACCTCTCTCGGGAGGGAGCGGGCTCGGAAAGTGATGCTGATCCTGTGTTTCAATTTTCGTTC
>NW_026684033.1:0-12003 GCF_030247195.1 Topomyia yanbarensis | reverse complement strand
TCTTTGTCTTGTCTTTGTCTTGTCTTTGTCTTGTCTTTGTCTTGTCTTTGTCTTGTCTTTGTCTTGTCTTTGTCTTGTCTTTGTCTTGTCTTTGTCTTGTCTTTGTCTTGTCTTTGTCTTGTCTTTGTCTTGTCTTTGTCTTGTCTTTGTCTTGTCTTTGTCTTGTCTTTGTCTTGTCTTTGTCTTGTCTTTGTCTTGTCTTTGTCTTGTCTTTGTCTTGTCTTTGTCTTGTCTTTGTCTTGTCTTTGTCTTGTCTTTGTCTTGTCTTTGTCTTGTCTTTGTCTTGTCTTTGTCTTGTCTTTGTCTTGTCTTTGTCTTGTCTTTGTCTTGTCTTTGTCTTGTCTTTGTCTTGTCTTTGTCTTGTCTTTGTCTTGTCTTTGTCTTGTCTTTGTCTTGTCTTTGTCTTGTCTTTGTCTTGTCTTTGTCTTGTCTTTGTCTTGTCTTTGTCTTGTCTTTGTCTTGTCTTTGTCTTGTCTTTGTCTTGTCTTTGTCTTGTCTTTGTCTTGTCTTTGTCTTGTCTTTGTCTTGTCTTTGTCTTGTCTTTGTCTTGTCTTTGTCTTGTCTTTGTCTTGTCTTTGTCTTGTCTTTGTCTTGTCTTTGTCTTGTCTTTGTCTTGTCTTTGTCTTGTCTTTGTCTTGTCTTTGTCTTGTCTTTGTCTTGTCTTTGTCTTGTCTTTGTCTTGTCTTTGTCTTGTCTTTGTCTTGTCTTTGTCTTGTCTTTGTCTTGTCTTTGTCTTGTCTTTGTCTTGTCTTTGTCTTGTCTTTGTCTTGTCTTTGTCTTGTCTTTGTCTTGTCTTTGTCTTGTCTTTGTCTTGTCTTTGTCTTGTCTTTGTCTTGTCTTTGTCTTGTCTTTGTCTTGTCTTTGTCTTGTCTTTGTCTTGTCTTTGTCTTGTCTTTGTCTTGTCTTTGTCTTGTCTTTGTCTTGTCTTTGTCTTGTCTTTGTCTTGTCTTTGTCTTGTCTTTGTCTTGTCTTTGTCTTGTCTTTGTCTTGTCTTTGTCTTGTCTTTGTCTTGTCTTTGTCTTGTCTTTGTCTTGTCTTTGTCTTGTCTTTGTCTTGTCTTTGTCTTGTCTTTGTCTTGTCTTTGTCTTGTCTTTGTCTTGTCTTTGTCTTGTCTTTGTCTTGTCTTTGTCTTGTCTTTGTCTTGTCTTTGTCTTGTCTTTGTCTTGTCTTTGTCTTGTCTTTGTCTTGTCTTTGTCTTGTCTTTGTCTTGTCTTTGTCTTGTCTTTGTCTTGTCTTTGTCTTGTCTTTGTCTTGTCTTTGTCTTGTCTTTGTCTTGTCTTTGTCTTGTCTTTGTCTTGTCTTTGTCTTGTCTTTGTCTTGTCTTTGTCTTGTCTTTGTCTTGTCTTTGTCTTGTCTTTGTCTTGTCTTTGTCTTGTCTTTGTCTTGTCTTTGTCTTGTCTTTGTCTTGTCTTTGTCTTGTCTTTGTCTTGTCTTTGTCTTGTCTTTGTCTTGTCTTTGTCTTGTCTTTGTCTTGTCTTTGTCTTGTCTTTGTCTTGTCTTTGTCTTGTCTTTGTCTTGTCTTTGTCTTGTCTTTGTCTTGTCTTTGTCTTGTCTTTGTCTTGTCTTTGTCTTGTCTTTGTCTTGTCTTTGTCTTGTCTTTGTCTTGTCTTTGTCTTGTCTTTGTCTTGTCTTTGTCTTGTCTTTGTCTTGTCTTTGTCTTGTCTTTGTCTTGTCTTTGTCTTGTCTTTGTCTTGTCTTTGTCTTGTCTTTGTCTTGTCTTTGTCTTGTCTTTGTCTTGTCTTTGTCTTGTCTTTGTCTTGTCTTTGTCTTGTCTTTGTCTTGTCTTTGTCTTGTCTTTGTCTTGTCTTTGTCTTGTCTTTGTCTTGTCTTTGTCTTGTCTTTGTCTTGTCTTTGTCTTGTCTTTGTCTTGTCTTTGTCTTGTCTTTGTCTTGTCTTTGTCTTGTCTTTGTCTTGTCTTTGTCTTGTCTTTGTCTTGTCTTTGTCTTGTCTTTGTCTTGTCTTTGTCTTGTCTTTGTCTTGTCTTTGTCTTGTCTTTGTCTTGTCTTTGTCTTGTCTTTGTCTTGTCTTTGTCTTGTCTTTGTCTTGTCTTTGTCTTGTCTTTGTCTTGTCTTTGTCTTGTCTTTGTCTTGTCTTTGTCTTGTCTTTGTCTTGTCTTTGTCTTGTCTTTGTCTTGTCTTTGTCTTGTCTTTGTCTTGTCTTTGTCTTGTCTTTGTCTTGTCTTTGTCTTGTCTTTGTCTTGTCTTTGTCTTGTCTTTGTCTTGTCTTTGTCTTGTCTTTGTCTTGTCTTTGTCTTGTCTTTGTCTTGTCTTTGTCTTGTCTTTGTCTTGTCTTTGTCTTGTCTTTGTCTTGTCTTTGTCTTGTCTTTGTCTTGTCTTTGTCTTGTCTTTGTCTTGTCTTTGTCTTGTCTTTGTCTTGTCTTTGTCTTGTCTTTGTCTTGTCTTTGTCTTGTCTTTGTCTTGTCTTTGTCTTGTCTTTGTCTTGTCTTTGTCTTGTCTTTGTCTTGTCTTTGTCTTGTCTTTGTCTTGTCTTTGTCTTGTCTTTGTCTTGTCTTTGTCTTGTCTTTGTCTTGTCTTTGTCTTGTCTTTGTCTTGTCTTTGTCTTGTCTTTGTCTTGTCTTTGTCTTGTCTTTGTCTTGTCTTTGTCTTGTCTTTGTCTTGTCTTTGTCTTGTCTTTGTCTTGTCTTTGTCTTGTCTTTGTCTTGTCTTTGTCTTGTCTTTGTCTTGTCTTTGTCTTGTCTTTGTCTTGTCTTTGTCTTGTCTTTGTCTTGTCTTTGTCTTGTCTTTGTCTTGTCTTTGTCTTGTCTTTGTCTTGTCTTTGTCTTGTCTTTGTCTTGTCTTTGTCTTGTCTTTGTCTTGTCTTTGTCTTGTCTTTGTCTTGTCTTTGTCTTGTCTTTGTCTTGTCTTTGTCTTGTCTTTGTCTTGTCTTTGTCTTGTCTTTGTCTTGTCTTTGTCTTGTCTTTGTCTTGTCTTTGTCTTGTCTTTGTCTTGTCTTTGTCTTGTCTTTGTCTTGTCTTTGTCTTGTCTTTGTCTTGTCTTTGTCTTGTCTTTGTCTTGTCTTTGTCTTGTCTTTGTCTTGTCTTTGTCTTGTCTTTGTCTTGTCTTTGTCTTGTCTTTGTCTTGTCTTTGTCTTGTCTTTGTCTTGTCTTTGTCTTGTCTTTGTCTTGTCTTTGTCTTGTCTTTGTCTTGTCTTTGTCTTGTCTTTGTCTTGTCTTTGTCTTGTCTTTGTCTTGTCTTTGTCTTGTCTTTGTCTTGTCTTTGTCTTGTCTTTGTCTTGTCTTTGTCTTGTCTTTGTCTTGTCTTTGTCTTGTCTTTGTCTTGTCTTTGTCTTGTCTTTGTCTTGTCTTTGTCTTGTCTTTGTCTTGTCTTTGTCTTGTCTTTGTCTTGTCTTTGTCTTGTCTTTGTCTTGTCTTTGTCTTGTCTTTGTCTTGTCTTTGTCTTGTCTTTGTCTTGTCTTTGTCTTGTCTTTGTCTTGTCTTTGTCTTGTCTTTGTCTTGTCTTTGTCTTGTCTTTGTCTTGTCTTTGTCTTGTCTTTGTCTTGTCTTTGTCTTGTCTTTGTCTTGTCTTTGTCTTGTCTTTGTCTTGTCTTTGTCTTGTCTTTGTCTTGTCTTTGTCTTGTCTTTGTCTTGTCTTTGTCTTGTCTTTGTCTTGTCTTTGTCTTGTCTTTGTCTTGTCTTTGTCTTGTCTTTGTCTTGTCTTTGTCTTGTCTTTGTCTTGTCTTTGTCTTGTCTTTGTCTTGTCTTTGTCTTGTCTTTGTCTTGTCTTTGTCTTGTCTTTGTCTTGTCTTTGTCTTGTCTTTGTCTTGTCTTTGTCTTGTCTTTGTCTTGTCTTTGTCTTGTCTTTGTCTTGTCTTTGTCTTGTCTTTGTCTTGTCTTTGTCTTGTCTTTGTCTTGTCTTTGTCTTGTCTTTGTCTTGTCTTTGTCTTGTCTTTGTCTTGTCTTTGTCTTGTCTTTGTCTTGTCTTTGTCTTGTCTTTGTCTTGTCTTTGTCTTGTCTTTGTCTTGTCTTTGTCTTGTCTTTGTCTTGTCTTTGTCTTGTCTTTGTCTTGTCTTTGTCTTGTCTTTGTCTTGTCTTTGTCTTGTCTTTGTCTTGTCTTTGTCTTGTCTTTGTCTTGTCTTTGTCTTGTCTTTGTCTTGTCTTTGTCTTGTCTTTGTCTTGTCTTTGTCTTGTCTTTGTCTTGTCTTTGTCTTGTCTTTGTCTTGTCTTTGTCTTGTCTTTGTCTTGTCTTTGTCTTGTCTTTGTCTTGTCTTTGTCTTGTCTTTGTCTTGTCTTTGTCTTGTCTTTGTCTTGTCTTTGTCTTGTCTTTGTCTTGTCTTTGTCTTGTCTTTGTCTTGTCTTTGTCTTGTCTTTGTCTTGTCTTTGTCTTGTCTTTGTCTTGTCTTTGTCTTGTCTTTGTCTTGTCTTTGTCTTGTCTTTGTCTTGTCTTTGTCTTGTCTTTGTCTTGTCTTTGTCTTGTCTTTGTCTTGTCTTTGTCTTGTCTTTGTCTTGTCTTTGTCTTGTCTTTGTCTTGTCTTTGTCTTGTCTTTGTCTTGTCTTTGTCTTGTCTTTGTCTTGTCTTTGTCTTGTCTTTGTCTTGTCTTTGTCTTGTCTTTGTCTTGTCTTTGTCTTGTCTTTGTCTTGTCTTTGTCTTGTCTTTGTCTTGTCTTTGTCTTGTCTTTGTCTTGTCTTTGTCTTGTCTTTGTCTTGTCTTTGTCTTGTCTTTGTCTTGTCTTTGTCTTGTCTTTGTCTTGTCTTTGTCTTGTCTTTGTCTTGTCTTTGTCTTGTCTTTGTCTTGTCTTTGTCTTGTCTTTGTCTTGTCTTTGTCTTGTCTTTGTCTTGTCTTTGTCTTGTCTTTGTCTTGTCTTTGTCTTGTCTTTGTCTTGTCTTTGTCTTGTCTTTGTCTTGTCTTTGTCTTGTCTTTGTCTTGTCTTTGTCTTGTCTTTGTCTTGTCTTTGTCTTGTCTTTGTCTTGTCTTTGTCTTGTCTTTGTCTTGTCTTTGTCTTGTCTTTGTCTTGTCTTTGTCTTGTCTTTGTCTTGTCTTTGTCTTGTCTTTGTCTTGTCTTTGTCTTGTCTTTGTCTTGTCTTTGTCTTGTCTTTGTCTTGTCTTTGTCTTGTCTTTGTCTTGTCTTTGTCTTGTCTTTGTCTTGTCTTTGTCTTGTCTTTGTCTTGTCTTTGTCTTGTCTTTGTCTTGTCTTTGTCTTGTCTTTGTCTTGTCTTTGTCTTGTCTTTGTCTTGTCTTTGTCTTGTCTTTGTCTTGTCTTTGTCTTGTCTTTGTCTTGTCTTTGTCTTGTCTTTGTCTTGTCTTTGTCTTGTCTTTGTCTTGTCTTTGTCTTGTCTTTGTCTTGTCTTTGTCTTGTCTTTGTCTTGTCTTTGTCTTGTCTTTGTCTTGTCTTTGTCTTGTCTTTGTCTTGTCTTTGTCTTGTCTTTGTCTTGTCTTTGTCTTGTCTTTGTCTTGTCTTTGTCTTGTCTTTGTCTTGTCTTTGTCTTGTCTTTGTCTTGTCTTTGTCTTGTCTTTGTCTTGTCTTTGTCTTGTCTTTGTCTTGTCTTTGTCTTGTCTTTGTCTTGTCTTTGTCTTGTCTTTGTCTTGTCTTTGTCTTGTCTTTGTCTTGTCTTTGTCTTGTCTTTGTCTTGTCTTTGTCTTGTCTTTGTCTTGTCTTTGTCTTGTCTTTGTCTTGTCTTTGTCTTGTCTTTGTCTTGTCTTTGTCTTGTCTTTGTCTTGTCTTTGTCTTGTCTTTGTCTTGTCTTTGTCTTGTCTTTGTCTTGTCTTTGTCTTGTCTTTGTCTTGTCTTTGTCTTGTCTTTGTCTTGTCTTTGTCTTGTCTTTGTCTTGTCTTTGTCTTGTCTTTGTCTTGTCTTTGTCTTGTCTTTGTCTTGTCTTTGTCTTGTCTTTGTCTTGTCTTTGTCTTGTCTTTGTCTTGTCTTTGTCTTGTCTTTGTCTTGTCTTTGTCTTGTCTTTGTCTTGTCTTTGTCTTGTCTTTGTCTTGTCTTTGTCTTGTCTTTGTCTTGTCTTTGTCTTGTCTTTGTCTTGTCTTTGTCTTGTCTTTGTCTTGTCTTTGTCTTGTCTTTGTCTTGTCTTTGTCTTGTCTTTGTCTTGTCTTTGTCTTGTCTTTGTCTTGTCTTTGTCTTGTCTTTGTCTTGTCTTTGTCTTGTCTTTGTCTTGTCTTTGTCTTGTCTTTGTCTTGTCTTTGTCTTGTCTTTGTCTTGTCTTTGTCTTGTCTTTGTCTTGTCTTTGTCTTGTCTTTGTCTTGTCTTTGTCTTGTCTTTGTCTTGTCTTTGTCTTGTCTTTGTCTTGTCTTTGTCTTGTCTTTGTCTTGTCTTTGTCTTGTCTTTGTCTTGTCTTTGTCTTGTCTTTGTCTTGTCTTTGTCTTGTCTTTGTCTTGTCTTTGTCTTGTCTTTGTCTTGTCTTTGTCTTGTCTTTGTCTTGTCTTTGTCTTGTCTTTGTCTTGTCTTTGTCTTGTCTTTGTCTTGTCTTTGTCTTGTCTTTGTCTTGTCTTTGTCTTGTCTTTGTCTTGTCTTTGTCTTGTCTTTGTCTTGTCTTTGTCTTGTCTTTGTCTTGTCTTTGTCTTGTCTTTGTCTTGTCTTTGTCTTGTCTTTGTCTTGTCTTTGTCTTGTCTTTGTCTTGTCTTTGTCTTGTCTTTGTCTTGTCTTTGTCTTGTCTTTGTCTTGTCTTTGTCTTGTCTTTGTCTTGTCTTTGTCTTGTCTTTGTCTTGTCTTTGTCTTGTCTTTGTCTTGTCTTTGTCTTGTCTTTGTCTTGTCTTTGTCTTGTCTTTGTCTTGTCTTTGTCTTGTCTTTGTCTTGTCTTTGTCTTGTCTTTGTCTTGTCTTTGTCTTGTCTTTGTCTTGTCTTTGTCTTGTCTTTGTCTTGTCTTTGTCTTGTCTTTGTCTTGTCTTTGTCTTGTCTTTGTCTTGTCTTTGTCTTGTCTTTGTCTTGTCTTTGTCTTGTCTTTGTCTTGTCTTTGTCTTGTCTTTGTCTTGTCTTTGTCTTGTCTTTGTCTTGTCTTTGTCTTGTCTTTGTCTTGTCTTTGTCTTGTCTTTGTCTTGTCTTTGTCTTGTCTTTGTCTTGTCTTTGTCTTGTCTTTGTCTTGTCTTTGTCTTGTCTTTGTCTTGTCTTTGTCTTGTCTTTGTCTTGTCTTTGTCTTGTCTTTGTCTTGTCTTTGTCTTGTCTTTGTCTTGTCTTTGTCTTGTCTTTGTCTTGTCTTTGTCTTGTCTTTGTCTTGTCTTTGTCTTGTCTTTGTCTTGTCTTTGTCTTGTCTTTGTCTTGTCTTTGTCTTGTCTTTGTCTTGTCTTTGTCTTGTCTTTGTCTTGTCTTTGTCTTGTCTTTGTCTTGTCTTTGTCTTGTCTTTGTCTTGTCTTTGTCTTGTCTTTGTCTTGTCTTTGTCTTGTCTTTGTCTTGTCTTTGTCTTGTCTTTGTCTTGTCTTTGTCTTGTCTTTGTCTTGTCTTTGTCTTGTCTTTGTCTTGTCTTTGTCTTGTCTTTGTCTTGTCTTTGTCTTGTCTTTGTCTTGTCTTTGTCTTGTCTTTGTCTTGTCTTTGTCTTGTCTTTGTCTTGTCTTTGTCTTGTCTTTGTCTTGTCTTTGTCTTGTCTTTGTCTTGTCTTTGTCTTGTCTTTGTCTTGTCTTTGTCTTGTCTTTGTCTTGTCTTTGTCTTGTCTTTGTCTTGTCTTTGTCTTGTCTTTGTCTTGTCTTTGTCTTGTCTTTGTCTTGTCTTTGTCTTGTCTTTGTCTTGTCTTTGTCTTGTCTTTGTCTTGTCTTTGTCTTGTCTTTGTCTTGTCTTTGTCTTGTCTTTGTCTTGTCTTTGTCTTGTCTTTGTCTTGTCTTTGTCTTGTCTTTGTCTTGTCTTTGTCTTGTCTTTGTCTTGTCTTTGTCTTGTCTTTGTCTTGTCTTTGTCTTGTCTTTGTCTTGTCTTTGTCTTGTCTTTGTCTTGTCTTTGTCTTGTCTTTGTCTTGTCTTTGTCTTGTCTTTGTCTTGTCTTTGTCTTGTCTTTGTCTTGTCTTTGTCTTGTCTTTGTCTTGTCTTTGTCTTGTCTTTGTCTTGTCTTTGTCTTGTCTTTGTCTTGTCTTTGTCTTGTCTTTGTCTTGTCTTTGTCTTGTCTTTGTCTTGTCTTTGTCTTGTCTTTGTCTTGTCTTTGTCTTGTCTTTGTCTTGTCTTTGTCTTGTCTTTGTCTTGTCTTTGTCTTGTCTTTGTCTTGTCTTTGTCTTGTCTTTGTCTTGTCTTTGTCTTGTCTTTGTCTTGTCTTTGTCTTGTCTTTGTCTTGTCTTTGTCTTGTCTTTGTCTTGTCTTTGTCTTGTCTTTGTCTTGTCTTTGTCTTGTCTTTGTCTTGTCTTTGTCTTGTCTTTGTCTTGTCTTTGTCTTGTCTTTGTCTTGTCTTTGTCTTGTCTTTGTCTTGTCTTTGTCTTGTCTTTGTCTTGTCTTTGTCTTGTCTTTGTCTTGTCTTTGTCTTGTCTTTGTCTTGTCTTTGTCTTGTCTTTGTCTTGTCTTTGTCTTGTCTTTGTCTTGTCTTTGTCTTGTCTTTGTCTTGTCTTTGTCTTGTCTTTGTCTTGTCTTTGTCTTGTCTTTGTCTTGTCTTTGTCTTGTCTTTGTCTTGTCTTTGTCTTGTCTTTGTCTTGTCTTTGTCTTGTCTTTGTCTTGTCTTTGTCTTGTCTTTGTCTTGTCTTTGTCTTGTCTTTGTCTTGTCTTTGTCTTGTCTTTGTCTTGTCTTTGTCTTGTCTTTGTCTTGTCTTTGTCTTGTCTTTGTCTTGTCTTTGTCTTGTCTTTGTCTTGTCTTTGTCTTGTCTTTGTCTTGTCTTTGTCTTGTCTTTGTCTTGTCTTTGTCTTGTCTTTGTCTTGTCTTTGTCTTGTCTTTGTCTTGTCTTTGTCTTGTCTTTGTCTTGTCTTTGTCTTGTCTTTGTCTTGTCTTTGTCTTGTCTTTGTCTTGTCTTTGTCTTGTCTTTGTCTTGTCTTTGTCTTGTCTTTGTCTTGTCTTTGTCTTGTCTTTGTCTTGTCTTTGTCTTGTCTTTGTCTTGTCTTTGTCTTGTCTTTGTCTTGTCTTTGTCTTGTCTTTGTCTTGTCTTTGTCTTGTCTTTGTCTTGTCTTTGTCTTGTCTTTGTCTTGTCTTTGTCTTGTCTTTGTCTTGTCTTTGTCTTGTCTTTGTCTTGTCTTTGTCTTGTCTTTGTCTTGTCTTTGTCTTGTCTTTGTCTTGTCTTTGTCTTGTCTTTGTCTTGTCTTTGTCTTGTCTTTGTCTTGTCTTTGTCTTGTCTTTGTCTTGTCTTTGTCTTGTCTTTGTCTTGTCTTTGTCTTGTCTTTGTCTTGTCTTTGTCTTGTCTTTGTCTTGTCTTTGTCTTGTCTTTGTCTTGTCTTTGTCTTGTCTTTGTCTTGTCTTTGTCTTGTCTTTGTCTTGTCTTTGTCTTGTCTTTGTCTTGTCTTTGTCTTGTCTTTGTCTTGTCTTTGTCTTGTCTTTGTCTTGTCTTTGTCTTGTCTTTGTCTTGTCTTTGTCTTGTCTTTGTCTTGTCTTTGTCTTGTCTTTGTCTTGTCTTTGTCTTGTCTTTGTCTTGTCTTTGTCTTGTCTTTGTCTTGTCTTTGTCTTGTCTTTGTCTTGTCTTTGTCTTGTCTTTGTCTTGTCTTTGTCTTGTCTTTGTCTTGTCTTTGTCTTGTCTTTGTCTTGTCTTTGTCTTGTCTTTGTCTTGTCTTTGTCTTGTCTTTGTCTTGTCTTTGTCTTGTCTTTGTCTTGTCTTTGTCTTGTCTTTGTCTTGTCTTTGTCTTGTCTTTGTCTTGTCTTTGTCTTGTCTTTGTCTTGTCTTTGTCTTGTCTTTGTCTTGTCTTTGTCTTGTCTTTGTCTTGTCTTTGTCTTGTCTTTGTCTTGTCTTTGTCTTGTCTTTGTCTTGTCTTTGTCTTGTCTTTGTCTTGTCTTTGTCTTGTCTTTGTCTTGTCTTTGTCTTGTCTTTGTCTTGTCTTTGTCTTGTCTTTGTCTTGTCTTTGTCTTGTCTTTGTCTTGTCTTTGTCTTGTCTTTGTCTTGTCTTTGTCTTGTCTTTGTCTTGTCTTTGTCTTGTCTTTGTCTTGTCTTTGTCTTGTCTTTGTCTTGTCTTTGTCTTGTCTTTGTCTTGTCTTTGTCTTGTCTTTGTCTTGTCTTTGTCTTGTCTTTGTCTTGTCTTTGTCTTGTCTTTGTCTTGTCTTTGTCTTGTCTTTGTCTTGTCTTTGTCTTGTCTTTGTCTTGTCTTTGTCTTGTCTTTGTCTTGTCTTTGTCTTGTCTTTGTCTTGTCTTTGTCTTGTCTTTGTCTTGTCTTTGTCTTGTCTTTGTCTTGTCTTTGTCTTGTCTTTGTCTTGTCTTTGTCTTGTCTTTGTCTTGTCTTTGTCTTGTCTTTGTCTTGTCTTTGTCTTGTCTTTGTCTTGTCTTTGTCTTGTCTTTGTCTTGTCTTTGTCTTGTCTTTGTCTTGTCTTTGTCTTGTCTTTGTCTTGTCTTTGTCTTGTCTTTGTCTTGTCTTTGTCTTGTCTTTGTCTTGTCTTTGTCTTGTCTTTGTCTTGTCTTTGTCTTGTCTTTGTCTTGTCTTTGTCTTGTCTTTGTCTTGTCTTTGTCTTGTCTTTGTCTTGTCTTTGTCTTGTCTTTGTCTTGTCTTTGTCTTGTCTTTGTCTTGTCTTTGTCTTGTCTTTGTCTTGTCTTTGTCTTGTCTTTGTCTTGTCTTTGTCTTGTCTTTGTCTTGTCTTTGTCTTGTCTTTGTCTTGTCTTTGTCTTGTCTTTGTCTTGTCTTTGTCTTGTCTTTGTCTTGTCTTTGTCTTGTCTTTGTCTTGTCTTTGTCTTGTCTTTGTCTTGTCTTTGTCTTGTCTTTGTCTTGTCTTTGTCTTGTCTTTGTCTTGTCTTTGTCTTGTCTTTGTCTTGTCTTTGTCTTGTCTTTGTCTTGTCTTTGTCTTGTCTTTGTCTTGTCTTTGTCTTGTCTTTGTCTTGTCTTTGTCTTGTCTTTGTCTTGTCTTTGTCTTGTCTTTGTCTTGTCTTTGTCTTGTCTTTGTCTTGTCTTTGTCTTGTCTTTGTCTTGTCTTTGTCTTGTCTTTGTCTTGTCTTTGTCTTGTCTTTGTCTTGTCTTTGTCTTGTCTTTGTCTTGTCTTTGTCTTGTCTTTGTCTTGTCTTTGTCTTGTCTTTGTCTTGTCTTTGTCTTGTCTTTGTCTTGTCTTTGTCTTGTCTTTGTCTTGTCTTTGTCTTGTCTTTGTCTTGTCTTTGTCTTGTCTTTGTCTTGTCTTTGTCTTGTCTTTGTCTTGTCTTTGTCTTGTCTTTGTCTTGTCTTTGTCTTGTCTTTGTCTTGTCTTTGTCTTGTCTTTGTCTTGTCTTTGTCTTGTCTTGTCTTTGTCTTGTCTTTGTCTTGTCTTTGTCTTGTCTTTGTCTTGTCTTTGTCTTGTCTTTGTCTTGTCTTTGTCTTGTCTTTGTCTTGTCTTTGTCTTGTCTTTGTCTTGTCTTTGTCTTGTCTTTGTCTTGTCTTTGTCTTGTCTTTGTCTTGTCTTTGTCTTGTCTTTGTCTTGTCTTTGTCTTGTCTTTGTCTTGTCTTTGTCTTGTCTTTGTCTTGTCTTTGTCTTGTCTTTGTCTTGTCTTTGTCTTGTCTTTGTCTTGTCTTTGTCTTGTCTTTGTCTTGTCTTTGTCTTGTCTTTGTCTTGTCTTTGTCTTGTCTAAGAGCGCCCTGCGAACGATGAGAATATAAGACTAGAGAGTCTCAGATTGTCCTGCGAGCTATGGCTCGAGAGAGCCTGAGAGCGCCCAGCGAACCATGTGAATATCATTATAACGCCCCATAGAGCCAAACTAGCGCCCTGCGAGCTATCAGAATACCAGAGCTCCATCGAGTGTGGAAGCGCTCTCCGAGCTGTGGGAATATCATACTGGTGTCCTAGAGAGTGCAGAAGCGTCCAGCGAACAATGAGAATATCAAACTAGCGCACTCAAGAATTTGAGATTACCCTACGAGCTATGGGAACAAAATACTTGCGCTAGAGAGAATGTGAGAGCGCCCTACGAACAATGTGAATATCATACTAGAGCCCCATAGAGCCATACTGACGCTCTAGAGAGCCTAAGAGTGCCCTGCGAGTTATGGGAATATCGTACTAGCGCACGAG
>NW_026684032.1:0-12131 GCF_030247195.1 Topomyia yanbarensis | reverse complement strand
TCTTTGTCTTGTCTTTGTCTTGTCTTTGTCTTGTCTTTGTCTTGTCTTTGTCTTGTCTTTGTCTTGTCTTTGTCTTGTCTTTGTCTTGTCTTTGTCTTGTCTTTGTCTTGTCTTTGTCTTGTCTTTGTCTTGTCTTTGTCTTGTCTTTGTCTTGTCTTTGTCTTGTCTTTGTCTTGTCTTTGTCTTGTCTTTGTCTTGTCTTTGTCTTGTCTTTGTCTTGTCTTTGTCTTGTCTTTGTCTTGTCTTTGTCTTGTCTTTGTCTTGTCTTTGTCTTGTCTTTGTCTTGTCTTTGTCTTGTCTTTGTCTTGTCTTTGTCTTGTCTTTGTCTTGTCTTTGTCTTGTCTTTGTCTTGTCTTTGTCTTGTCTTTGTCTTGTCTTTGTCTTGTCTTTGTCTTGTCTTTGTCTTGTCTTTGTCTTGTCTTTGTCTTGTCTTTGTCTTGTCTTTGTCTTGTCTTTGTCTTGTCTTTGTCTTGTCTTTGTCTTGTCTTTGTCTTGTCTTTGTCTTGTCTTTGTCTTGTCTTTGTCTTGTCTTTGTCTTGTCTTTGTCTTGTCTTTGTCTTGTCTTTGTCTTGTCTTTGTCTTGTCTTTGTCTTGTCTTGTCTTGTCTTTGTCTTGTCTTTGTCTTGTCTTTGTCTTGTCTTTGTCTTGTCTTTGTCTTGTCTTTGTCTTGTCTTTGTCTTGTCTTTGTCTTGTCTTTGTCTTGTCTTTGTCTTGTCTTTGTCTTGTCTTTGTCTTGTCTTTGTCTTGTCTTTGTCTTGTCTTTGTCTTGTCTTTGTCTTGTCTTTGTCTTGTCTTTGTCTTGTCTTTGTCTTGTCTTTGTCTTGTCTTTGTCTTGTCTTTGTCTTGTCTTTGTCTTGTCTTTGTCTTGTCTTTGTCTTGTCTTTGTCTTGTCTTTGTCTTGTCTTTGTCTTGTCTTTGTCTTGTCTTTGTCTTGTCTTTGTCTTGTCTTTGTCTTGTCTTTGTCTTGTCTTTGTCTTGTCTTTGTCTTGTCTTTGTCTTGTCTTTGTCTTGTCTTTGTCTTGTCTTTGTCTTGTCTTTGTCTTGTCTTTGTCTTGTCTTTGTCTTGTCTTTGTCTTGTCTTTGTCTTGTCTTTGTCTTGTCTTTGTCTTGTCTTTGTCTTGTCTTTGTCTTGTCTTTGTCTTGTCTTTGTCTTGTCTTTGTCTTGTCTTTGTCTTGTCTTTGTCTTGTCTTTGTCTTGTCTTTGTCTTGTCTTTGTCTTGTCTTTGTCTTGTCTTTGTCTTGTCTTTGTCTTGTCTTTGTCTTGTCTTTGTCTTGTCTTTGTCTTGTCTTTGTCTTGTCTTTGTCTTGTCTTTGTCTTGTCTTTGTCTTGTCTTTGTCTTGTCTTTGTCTTGTCTTTGTCTTGTCTTTGTCTTGTCTTTGTCTTGTCTTTGTCTTGTCTTTGTCTTGTCTTTGTCTTGTCTTTGTCTTGTCTTTGTCTTGTCTTTGTCTTGTCTTTGTCTTGTCTTTGTCTTGTCTTTGTCTTGTCTTTGTCTTGTCTTTGTCTTGTCTTTGTCTTGTCTTTGTCTTGTCTTTGTCTTGTCTTTGTCTTGTCTTTGTCTTGTCTTTGTCTTGTCTTTGTCTTGTCTTTGTCTTGTCTTTGTCTTGTCTTTGTCTTGTCTTTGTCTTGTCTTTGTCTTGTCTTTGTCTTGTCTTTGTCTTGTCTTTGTCTTGTCTTTGTCTTGTCTTTGTCTTGTCTTTGTCTTGTCTTTGTCTTGTCTTTGTCTTGTCTTTGTCTTGTCTTTGTCTTGTCTTTGTCTTGTCTTTGTCTTGTCTTTGTCTTGTCTTTGTCTTGTCTTTGTCTTGTCTTTGTCTTGTCTTTGTCTTGTCTTTGTCTTGTCTTTGTCTTGTCTTTGTCTTGTCTTTGTCTTGTCTTTGTCTTGTCTTTGTCTTGTCTTTGTCTTGTCTTTGTCTTGTCTTTGTCTTGTCTTTGTCTTGTCTTTGTCTTGTCTTTGTCTTGTCTTTGTCTTGTCTTTGTCTTGTCTTTGTCTTGTCTTTGTCTTGTCTTTGTCTTGTCTTTGTCTTGTCTTTGTCTTGTCTTTGTCTTGTCTTTGTCTTGTCTTTGTCTTGTCTTTGTCTTGTCTTTGTCTTGTCTTTGTCTTGTCTTTGTCTTGTCTTTGTCTTGTCTTTGTCTTGTCTTTGTCTTGTCTTTGTCTTGTCTTTGTCTTGTCTTTGTCTTGTCTTTGTCTTGTCTTTGTCTTGTCTTTGTCTTGTCTTTGTCTTGTCTTTGTCTTGTCTTTGTCTTGTCTTTGTCTTGTCTTTGTCTTGTCTTTGTCTTGTCTTTGTCTTGTCTTTGTCTTGTCTTTGTCTTGTCTTTGTCTTGTCTTTGTCTTGTCTTTGTCTTGTCTTTGTCTTGTCTTTGTCTTGTCTTTGTCTTGTCTTTGTCTTGTCTTTGTCTTGTCTTTGTCTTGTCTTTGTCTTGTCTTTGTCTTGTCTTTGTCTTGTCTTTGTCTTGTCTTTGTCTTGTCTTTGTCTTGTCTTTGTCTTGTCTTTGTCTTGTCTTTGTCTTGTCTTTGTCTTGTCTTTGTCTTGTCTTTGTCTTGTCTTTGTCTTGTCTTTGTCTTGTCTTTGTCTTGTCTTTGTCTTGTCTTTGTCTTGTCTTTGTCTTGTCTTTGTCTTGTCTTTGTCTTGTCTTTGTCTTGTCTTTGTCTTGTCTTTGTCTTGTCTTTGTCTTGTCTTTGTCTTGTCTTTGTCTTGTCTTTGTCTTGTCTTTGTCTTGTCTTTGTCTTGTCTTTGTCTTGTCTTTGTCTTGTCTTTGTCTTGTCTTTGTCTTGTCTTTGTCTTGTCTTTGTCTTGTCTTTGTCTTGTCTTTGTCTTGTCTTTGTCTTGTCTTTGTCTTGTCTTTGTCTTGTCTTTGTCTTGTCTTTGTCTTGTCTTTGTCTTGTCTTTGTCTTGTCTTTGTCTTGTCTTTGTCTTGTCTTTGTCTTGTCTTTGTCTTGTCTTTGTCTTGTCTTTGTCTTGTCTTTGTCTTGTCTTTGTCTTGTCTTTGTCTTGTCTTTGTCTTGTCTTTGTCTTGTCTTTGTCTTGTCTTTGTCTTGTCTTTGTCTTGTCTTTGTCTTGTCTTTGTCTTGTCTTTGTCTTGTCTTTGTCTTGTCTTTGTCTTGTCTTTGTCTTGTCTTTGTCTTGTCTTTGTCTTGTCTTTGTCTTGTCTTTGTCTTGTCTTTGTCTTGTCTTTGTCTTGTCTTTGTCTTGTCTTTGTCTTGTCTTTGTCTTGTCTTTGTCTTGTCTTTGTCTTGTCTTTGTCTTGTCTTTGTCTTGTCTTTGTCTTGTCTTTGTCTTGTCTTTGTCTTGTCTTTGTCTTGTCTTTGTCTTGTCTTTGTCTTGTCTTTGTCTTGTCTTTGTCTTGTCTTTGTCTTGTCTTTGTCTTGTCTTTGTCTTGTCTTTGTCT
Organism: Topomyia yanbarensis; assembly: GCF_030247195.1. Taxonomy (NCBI): domain Eukaryota; kingdom Metazoa; phylum Arthropoda; class Insecta; order Diptera; family Culicidae; genus Topomyia; species Topomyia yanbarensis. Next base: position 8,746 of record NW_026684032.1, on the reverse strand, counting down.
TGTCTTTGTCTTGTCTTTGTCTTGTCTTTGTCTTGTCTTTGTCTTGTCTTTGTCTTGTCTTTGTCTTGTCTTTGTCTTGTCTTTGTCTTGTCTTTGTCTTGTCTTTGTCTTGTCTTTGTCTTGTCTTTGTCTTGTCTTTGTCTTGTCTTTGTCTTGTCTTTGTCTTGTCTTTGTCTTGTCTTTGTCTTGTCTTTGTCTTGTCTTTGTCTTGTCTTTGTCTTGTCTTTGTCTTGTCTTTGTCTTGTCTTTGTCTTGTCTTTGTCTTGTCTTTGTCTTGTCTTTGTCTTGTCTTTGTCTTGTCTTTGTCTTGTCTTTGTCTTGTCTTTGTCTTGTCTTTGTCTTGTCTTTGTCTTGTCTTTGTCTTGTCTTTGTCTTGTCTTTGTCTTGTCTTTGTCTTGTCTTTGTCTTGTCTTTGTCTTGTCTTTGTCTTGTCTTTGTCTTGTCTTTGTCTTGTCTTTGTCTTGTCTTTGTCTTGTCTTTGTCTTGTCTTTGTCTTGTCTTTGTCTTGTCTTTGTCTTGTCTTTGTCTTGTCTTTGTCTTGTCTTTGTCTTGTCTTTGTCTTGTCTTTGTCTTGTCTTTGTCTTGTCTTTGTCTTGTCTTTGTCTTGTCTTTGTCTTGTCTTTGTCTTGTCTTTGTCTTGTCTTTGTCTTGTCTTTGTCTTGTCTTTGTCTTGTCTTTGTCTTGTCTTTGTCTTGTCTTTGTCTTGTCTTTGTCTTGTCTTTGTCTTGTCTTTGTCTTGTCTTTGTTGTCTTTGTCTTGTCTTTGTCTTGTCTTTGTCTTGTCTTTGTCTTGTCTTTGTCTTGTCTTTGTCTTGTCTTTGTCTTGTCTTTGTCTTGTCTTTGTCTTGTCTTTGTCTTGTCTTTGTCTTGTCTTTGTCTTGTCTTTGTCTTGTCTTTGTCTTGTCTTTGTCTTGTCTTTGTCTTGTCTTTGTCTTGTCTTTGTCTTGTCTTTGTCTTGTCTTTGTCTTGTCTTTGTCTTGTCTTTGTCTTGTCTTTGTCTTGTCTTTGTCTTGTCTTTGTCTTGTCTTTGTCTTGTCTTTGTCTTGTCTTTGTCTTGTCTTTGTCTTGTCTTTGTCTTGTCTTTGTCTTGTCTTTGTCTTGTCTTTGTCTTGTCTTTGTCTTGTCTTTGTCTTGTCTTTGTCTTGTCTTTGTCTTGTCTTTGTCTTGTCTTTGTCTTGTCTTTGTCTTGTCTTTGTCTTGTCTTTGTCTTGTCTTTGTCTTGTCTTTGTCTTGTCTTTGTCTTGTCTTTGTCTTGTCTTTGTCTTGTCTTTGTCTTGTCTTTGTCTTGTCTTTGTCTTGTCTTTGTCTTGTCTTTGTCTTGTCTTTGTCTTGTCTTTGTCTTGTCTTTGTCTTGTCTTTGTCTTGTCTTTGTCTTGTCTTTGTCTTGTCTTTGTCTTGTCTTTGTCTTGTCTTTGTCTTGTCTTTGTCTTGTCTTTGTCTTGTCTTTGTCTTGTCTTTGTCTTGTCTTTGTCTTGTCTTTGTCTTGTCTTTGTCTTGTCTTTGTCTTGTCTTTGTCTTGTCTTTGTCTTGTCTTTGTCTTGTCTTTGTCTTGTCTTTGTCTTGTCTTTGTCTTGTCTTTGTCTTGTCTTTGTCTTGTCTTTGTCTTGTCTTTGTCTTGTCTTTGTCTTGTCTTTGTCTTGTCTTTGTCTTGTCTTTGTCTTGTCTTTGTCTTGTCTTTGTCTTGTCTTTGTCTTGTCTTTGTCTTGTCTTTGTCTTGTCTTTGTCTTGTCTTTGTCTTGTCTTTGTCTTGTCTTTGTCTTGTCTTTGTCTTGTCTTTGTCTTGTCTTTGTCTTGTCTTTGTCTTGTCTTTGTCTTGTCTTTGTCTTGTCTTTGTCTTGTCTTTGTCTTGTCTTTGTCTTGTCTTTGTCTTGTCTTTGTCTTGTCTTTGTCTTGTCTTTGTCTTGTCTTTGTCTTGTCTTTGTCTTGTCTTTGTCTTGTCTTTGTCTTGTCTTTGTCTTGTCTTTGTCTTGTCTTTGTCTTGTCTTTGTCTTGTCTTTGTCTTGTCTTTGTCTTGTCTTTGTCTTGTCTTTGTCTTGTCTTTGTCTTGTCTTTGTCTTGTCTTTGTCTTGTCTTTGTCTTGTCTTTGTCTTGTCTTTGTCTTGTCTTTGTCTTGTCTTTGTCTTGTCTTTGTCTTGTCTTTGTCTTGTCTTTGTCTTGTCTTTGTCTTGTCTTTGTCTTGTCTTTGTCTTGTCTTTGTCTTGTCTTTGTCTTGTCTTTGTCTTGTCTTTGTCTTGTCTTTGTCTTGTCTTTGTCTTGTCTTTGTCTTGTCTTTGTCTTGTCTTTGTCTTGTCTTTGTCTTGTCTTTGTCTTGTCTTTGTCTTGTCTTTGTCTTGTCTTTGTCTTGTCTTTGTCTTGTCTTTGTCTTGTCTTTGTCTTGTCTTTGTCTTGTCTTTGTCTTGTCTTTGTCTTGTCTTTGTCTTGTCTTTGTCTTGTCTTTGTCTTGTCTTTGTCTTGTCTTTGTCTTGTCTTTGTCTTGTCTTTGTCTTGTCTTTGTCTTGTCTTTGTCTTGTCTTTGTCTTGTCTTTGTCTTGTCTTTGTCTTGTCTTTGTCTTGTCTTTGTCTTGTCTTTGTCTTGTCTTTGTCTTGTCTTTGTCTTGTCTTTGTCTTGTCTTTGTCTTGTCTTTGTCTTGTCTTTGTCTTGTCTTTGTCTTGTCTTTGTCTTGTCTTTGTCTTGTCTTTGTCTTGTCTTTGTCTTGTCTTTGTCTTGTCTTTGTCTTGTCTTTGTCTTGTCTTTGTCTTGTCTTTGTCTTGTCTTTGTCTTGTCTTTGTCTTGTCTTTGTCTTGTCTTTGTCTTGTCTTTGTCTTGTCTTTGTCTTGTCTTTGTCTTGTCTTTGTCTTGTCTTTGTCTTGTCTTTGTCTTGTCTTTGTCTTGTCTTTGTCTTGTCTTTGTCTTGTCTTTGTCTTGTCTTTGTCTTGTCTTTGTCTTGTCTTTGTCTTGTCTTTGTCTTGTCTTTGTCTTGTCTTTGTCTTGTCTTTGTCTTGTCTTTGTCTTGTCTTTGTCTTGTCTTTGTCTTGTCTTTGTCTTGTCTTTGTCTTGTCTTTGTCTTGTCTTTGTCTTGTCTTTGTCTTGTCTTTGTCTTGTCTTTGTCTTGTCTTTGTCTTGTCTTTGTCTTGTCTTTGTCTTGTCTTTGTCTTGTCTTTGTCTTGTCTTTGTCTTGTCTTTGTCTTGTCTTTGTCTTGTCTTTGTCTTGTCTTTGTCTTGTCTTTGTCTTGTCTTTGTCTTGTCTTTGTCTTGTCTTTGTCTTGTCTTTGTCTTGTCTTTGTCTTGTCTTTGTCTTGTCTTTGTCTTGTCTTTGTCTTGTCTTTGTCTTGTCTTTGTCTTGTCTTTGTCTTGTCTTTGTCTTGTCTTTGTCTTGTCTTTGTCTTGTCTTTGTCTTGTCTTTGTCTTGTCTTTGTCTTGTCTTTGTCTTGTCTTTGTCTTGTCTTTGTCTTGTCTTTGTCTTGTCTTTGTCTTGTCTTTGTCTTGTCTTTGTCTTGTCTTTGTCTTGTCTTTGTCTTGTCTTTGTCTTGTCTTTGTCTTGTCTTTGTCTTGTCTTTGTCTTGTCTTTGTCTTGTCTTTGTCTTGTCTTTGTCTTGTCTTTGTCTTGTCTTTGTCTTGTCTTTGTCTTGTCTTTGTCTTGTCTTTGTCTTGTCTTTGTCTTGTCTTTGTCTTGTCTTTGTCTTGTCTTTGTCTTGTCTTTGTCTTGTCTTTGTCTTGTCTTTGTCTTGTCTTTGTCTTGTCTTTGTCTTGTCTTTGTCTTGTCTTTGTCTTGTCTTTGTCTTGTCTTTGTCTTGTCTTTGTCTTGTCTTTGTCTTGTCTTTGTCTTGTCTTTGTCTTGTCTTTGTCTTGTCTTTGTCTTGTCTTTGTCTTGTCTTTGTCTTGTCTTTGTCTTGTCTTTGTCTTGTCTTTGTCTTGTCTTTGTCTTGTCTTTGTCTTGTCTTTGTCTTGTCTTTGTCTTGTCTTTGTCTTGTCTTTGTCTTGTCTTTGTCTTGTCTTTGTCTTGTCTTTGTCTTGTCTTTGTCTTGTCTTTGTCTTGTCTTTGTCTTGTCTTTGTCTTGTCTTTGTCTTGTCTTTGTCTTGTCTTTGTCTTGTCTTTGTCTTGTCTTTGTCTTGTCTTTGTCTTGTCTTTGTCTTGTCTTTGTCTTGTCTTTGTCTTGTCTTTGTCTTGTCTTTGTCTTGTCTTTGTCTTGTCTTTGTCTTGTCTTTGTCTTGTCTTTGTCTTGTCTTTGTCTTGTCTTTGTCTTGTCTTTGTCTTGTCTTTGTCTTGTCTTTGTCTTGTCTTTGTCTTGTCTTTGTCTTGTCTTTGTCTTGTCTTTGTCTTGTCTTTGTCTTGTCTTTGTCTTGTCTTTGTCTTGTCTTTGTCTTGTCTTTGTCTTGTCTTTGTCTTGTCTTTGTCTTGTCTTTGTCTTGTCTTTGTCTTGTCTTTGTCTTGTCTTTGTCTTGTCTTTGTCTTGTCTTTGTCTTGTCTTTGTCTTGTCTTTGTCTTGTCTTTGTCTTGTCTTTGTCTTGTCTTTGTCTTGTCTTTGTCTTGTCTTTGTCTTGTCTTTGTCTTGTCTTTGTCTTGTCTTTGTCTTGTCTTTGTCTTGTCTTTGTCTTGTCTTTGTCTTGTCTTTGTCTTGTCTTTGTCTTGTCTTTGTCTTGTCTTTGTCTTGTCTTTGTCTTGTCTTTGTCTTGTCTTTGTCTTGTCTTTGTCTTGTCTTTGTCTTGTCTTTGTCTTGTCTTTGTCTTGTCTTTGTCTTGTCTTTGTCTTGTCTTTGTCTTGTCTTTGTCTTGTCTTTGTCTTGTCTTTGTCTTGTCTTTGTCTTGTCTTTGTCTTGTCTTTGTCTTGTCTTTGTCTTGTCTTTGTCTTGTCTTTGTCTTGTCTTTGTCTTGTCTTTGTCTTGTCTTTGTCTTGTCTTTGTCTTGTCTTTGTCTTGTCTTTGTCTTGTCTTTGTCTTGTCTTTGTCTTGTCTTTGTCTTGTCTTTGTCTTGTCTTTGTCTTGTCTTTGTCTTGTCTTTGTCTTGTCTTTGTCTTGTCTTTGTCTTGTCTTTGTCTTGTCTTTGTCTTGTCTTTGTCTTGTCTTTGTCTTGTCTTTGTCTTGTCTTTGTCTTGTCTTTGTCTTGTCTTTGTCTTGTCTTTGTCTTGTCTTTGTCTTGTCTTTGTCTTGTCTTTGTCTTGTCTTTGTCTTGTCTTTGTCTTGTCTTTGTCTTGTCTTTGTCTTGTCTTTGTCTTGTCTTTGTCTTGTCTTTGTCTTGTCTTTGTCTTGTCTTTGTCTTGTCTTTGTCTTGTCTTTGTCTTGTCTTTGTCTTGTCTTTGTCTTGTCTTTGTCTTGTCTTTGTCTTGTCTTTGTCTTGTCTTTGTCTTGTCTTTGTCTTGTCTTTGTCTTGTCTTTGTCTTGTCTTTGTCTTGTCTTTGTCTTGTCTTTGTCTTGTCTTTGTCTTGTCTTTGTCTTGTCTTTGTCTTGTCTTTGTCTTGTCTTTGTCTTGTCTTTGTCTTGTCTTTGTCTTGTCTTTGTCTTGTCTTTGTCTTGTCTTTGTCTTGTCTTTGTCTTGTCTTTGTCTTGTCTTTGTCTTGTCTTTGTCTTGTCTTTGTCTTGTCTTTGTCTTGTCTTTGTCTTGTCTTTGTCTTGTCTTTGTCTTGTCTTTGTCTTGTCTTTGTCTTGTCTTTGTCTTGTCTTTGTCTTGTCTTTGTCTTGTCTTTGTCTTGTCTTTGTCTTGTCTTTGTCTTGTCTTTGTCTTGTCTTTGTCTTGTCTTTGTCTTGTCTTTGTCTTGTCTTTGTCTTGTCTTTGTCTTGTCTTTGTCTTGTCTTTGTCTTGTCTTTGTCTTGTCTTTGTCTTGTCTTTGTCTTGTCTTTGTCTTGTCTTTGTCTTGTCTTTGTCTTGTCTTTGTCTTGTCTTTGTCTTGTCTTTGTCTTGTCTTTGTCTTGTCTTTGTCTTGTCTTTGTCTTGTCTTTGTCTTGTCTTTGTCTTGTCTTTGTCTTGTCTTTGTCTTGTCTTTGTCTTGTCTTTGTCTTGTCTTTGTCTTGTCTTTGTCTTGTCTTTGTCTTGTCTTTGTCTTGTCTTTGTCTTGTCTTTGTCTTGTCTTTGTCTTGTCTTTGTCTTGTCTTTGTCTTGTCTTTGTCTTGTCTTTGTCTTGTCTTTGTCTTGTCTTTGTCTTGTCTTTGTCTTGTCTTTGTCTTGTCTTTGTCTTGTCTTTGTCTTGTCTTTGTCTTGTCTTTGTCTTGTCTTTGTCTTGTCTTTGTCTTGTCTTTGTCTTGTCTTTGTCTTGTCTTTGTCTTGTCTTTGTCTTGTCTTTGTCTTGTCTTTGTCTTGTCTTTGTCTTGTCTTTGTCTTGTCTTTGTCTTGTCTTTGTCTTGTCTTTGTCTTGTCTTTGTCTTGTCTTTGTCTTGTCTTTGTCTTGTCTTTGTCTTGTCTTTGTCTTGTCTTTGTCTTGTCTTTGTCTTGTCTTTGTCTTGTCTTTGTCTTGTCTTTGTCTTGTCTTTGTCTTGTCTTTGTCTTGTCTTTGTCTTGTCTTTGTCTTGTCTTTGTCTTGTCTTTGTCTTGTCTTTGTCTTGTCTTTGTCTTGTCTTTGTCTTGTCTTTGTCTTGTCTTTGTCTTGTCTTTGTCTTGTCTTTGTCTTGTCTTTGTCTTGTCTTTGTCTTGTCTTTGTCTTGTCTTTGTCTTGTCTTTGTCTTGTCTTTGTCTTGTCTTTGTCTTGTCTTTGTCTTGTCTTTGTCTTGTCTTTGTCTTGTCTTTGTCTTGTCTTTGTCTTGTCTTTGTCTTGTCTTTGTCTTGTCTTTGTCTTGTCTTTGTCTTGTCTTTGTCTTGTCTTTGTCTTGTCTTTGTCTTGTCTTTGTCTTGTCTTTGTCTTGTCTTTGTCTTGTCTTTGTCTTGTCTTTGTCTTGTCTTTGTCTTGTCTTTGTCTTGTCTTTGTCTTGTCTTTGTCTTGTCTTTGTCTTGTCTTTGTCTTGTCTTTGTCTTGTCTTTGTCTTGTCTTTGTCTTGTCTTTGTCTTGTCTTTGTCTTGTCTTTGTCTTGTCTTTGTCTTGTCTTTGTCTTGTCTTTGTCTTGTCTTTGTCTTGTCTTTGTCTTGTCTTTGTCTTGTCTTTGTCTTGTCTTTGTCTTGTCTTTGTCTTGTCTTTGTCTTGTCTTTGTCTTGTCTTTGTCTTGTCTTTGTCTTGTCTTTGTCTTGTCTTTGTCTTGTCTTTGTCTTGTCTTTGTCTTGTCTTTGTCTTGTCTTTGTCTTGTCTTTGTCTTGTCTTTGTCTTGTCTTTGTCTTGTCTTTGTCTTGTCTTTGTCTTGTCTTTGTCTTGTCTTTGTCTTGTCTTTGTCTTGTCTTTGTCTTGTCTTTGTCTTGTCTTTGTCTTGTCTTTGTCTTGTCTTTGTCTTGTCTTTGTCTTGTCTTTGTCTTGTCTTTGTCTTGTCTTTGTCTTGTCTTTGTCTTGTCTTTGTCTTGTCTTTGTCTTGTCTTTGTCTTGTCTTTGTCTTGTCTTTGTCTTGTCTTTGTCTTGTCTTTGTCTTGTCTTTGTCTTGTCTTTGTCTTGTCTTTGTCTTGTCTTTGTCTTGTCTTTGTCTTGTCTTTGTCTTGTCTTTGTCTTGTCTTTGTCTTGTCTTTGTCTTGTCTTTGTCTTGTCTTTGTCTTGTCTTTGTCTTGTCTTTGTCTTGTCTTTGTCTTGTCTTTGTCTTGTCTTTGTCTTGTCTTTGTCTTGTCTTTGTCTTGTCTTTGTCTTGTCTTTGTCTTGTCTTTGTCTTGTCTTTGTCTTGTCTTTGTCTTGTCTTTGTCTTGTCTTTGTCTTGTCTTTGTCTTGTCTTTGTCTTGTCTTTGTCTTGTCTTTGTCTTGTCTTTGTCTTGTCTTTGTCTTGTCTTTGTCTTGTCTTTGTCTTGTCTTTGTCTTGTCTTTGTCTTGTCTTTGTCTTGTCTTTGTCTTGTCTTTGTCTTGTCTTTGTCTTGTCTTTGTCTTGTCTTTGTCTTGTCTTTGTCTTGTCTTTGTCTTGTCTTTGTCTTGTCTTTGTCTTGTCTTTGTCTTGTCTTTGTCTTGTCTTTGTCTTGTCTTTGTCTTGTCTTTGTCTTGTCTTTGTCTTGTCTTTGTCTTGTCTTTGTCTTGTCTTTGTCTTGTCTTTGTCTTGTCTTTGTCTTGTCTTTGTCTTGTCTTTGTCTTGTCTTTGTCTTGTCTTTGTCTTGTCTTTGTCTTGTCTTTGTCTTGTCTTTGTCTTGTCTTTGTCTTGTCTTTGTCTTGTCTTTGTCTTGTCTTTGTCTTGTCTTTGTCTTGTCTTTGTCTTGTCTTTGTCTTGTCTTTGTCTTGTCTTTGTCTTGTCTTTGTCTTGTCTTTGTCTTGTCTTTGTCTTGTCTTTGTCTTGTCTTTGTCTTGTCTTTGTCTTGTCTTTGTCTTGTCTTTGTCTTGTCTTTGTCTTGTCTTTGTCTTGTCTTTGTCTTGTCTTTGTCTTGTCTTTGTCTTGTCTTTGTCTTGTCTTTGTCTTGTCTTTGTCTTGTCTTTGTCTTGTCTTTGTCTTGTCTTTGTCTTGTCTTTGTCTTGTCTTTGTCTTGTCTTTGTCTTGTCTTTGTCTTGTCTTTGTCTTGTCTTTGTCTTGTCTTTGTCTTGTCTTTGTCTTGTCTTTGTCTTGTCTTTGTCTTGTCTTTGTCTTGTCTTTGTCTTGTCTTTGTCTTGTCTTTGTCTTGTCTTTGTCTTGTCTTTGTCTTGTCTTTGTCTTGTCTTTGTCTTGTCTTTGTCTTGTCTTTGTCTTGTCTTTGTCTTGTCTTTGTCTTGTCTTTGTCTTGTCTTTGTCTTGTCTTTGTCTTGTCTTTGTCTTGT